>NC_082388.1:1080323-1148243 GCF_031168955.1 Gadus macrocephalus
GCTCAGGAGGTCACAGGGTCAGGAGGTCATAGGGTCAGGAGTAGGGCTGCAACAACGAATCGATAAAATCGATAAAAATCGATTACTAAATGCGTTGGCAACGAATTTGGTCGTCGATTCGTTGTGTCGCACGATTAATAAGTTACTCATAGGCGCAGCACTGTTTACAGCCAGCCGCCGACAGGTTGGTTCACGGTTCATGCACGCCCACAGCGAGCTTTAGTGTGAGCGACCACAGCTTGTATTTTGGTCATATCTTAAAACTGGACTGTAGGTAGGGCTGGGCGATATATCGAATATATGCGATGTATCGCGAGATGTTCTCCAGGGGATGTATAAAATGCCCCTGTCGCGAACATCGAATACAAATTGGCACGTAATGTTTATTTTTGCCGCCGCCGGCATACTCATTGTGCGTTCACACCAAACGCGACGGGCGACAAAATCCCATATAAAGTGAACGTAGACGCGTATTGGGCGAATTCTTCGCGAGAGAAAACCGGCACCAAGTTTTGATTTGTCGCGCCACACTTTCGCTGTGCAGAGGCGAGCGCGTTCACGAGGATTTGTGGCGCGACAAAGTTGAAATGTATTTTAATTTCTCGTGATGACAGCCAATCAGCGTTCAACAGCGTGGTCACTGAGTGACATATGTAACGTAAACAGCCAATCAGCGTTCAACCGTCAAACTCAGTGCAGTCCGGGGTAAACTGCAGCATGGAGGAGAAAGTGATAGTTGCCATTTGCGACTCCCGGAGCTCTATATATAATAGTATATAATATAATATAATTGTATAATATCAAAAGCTCGCGTCCGACGTCTCTCCCTCTTCCACAAAAGGTAAAGACATGCAATGGCACAAACACACTCACTCCCCCCGCCCGTTGCGAGTCCGCGAGATTATCATGGACGCGCGTGTGTGACGTAGTCTGGACGGCGCGCTGCTGTAGGTGTGTGTACCTCCGACCGGTGAGTGAGAACAGCGAGAGAGAAAAAAGGATGGAAACTGAGGATTTGGTTTTGAAAAAGAATAGCATTGGAACCGTCGTCTGGCAGTGTATATATAATAATTATTATTAACAGTTAATAAATAATTAACGGTTTGAATAAATGCTGTGTTGGTAAATCTAACTTGCTGTGATTTTCCTTTTCTAAAGTTCTAAATTGTTCTAAATTGTTCCAATACAAAGCACTAATGAGTTTAAACAATATGTTGTTTCATGTAATCTACATGCAGACTTATATTTCAGGAATACTAGAATTATTCCTGACGTAACATTATGCCAGACATGGTTGAATCGAGCATTTATGATGTGCTCTAGAGGAGATTCAAAATATATCGAGATATATATCGTGTATCGAGATATAGTAAAAATATATTGAGATATTCATTTTGGCCCATATCGCCCAGCCCTAACTGTAGGCCTACATAAAAGTGTTGGACCTTCACTGTCTTTGGGTTAAAAAAACTCCTTCAACTCAGTATCCGTCTCGTCCAACCGAAAACTGTCAGCTGCTGCTGCTGTAGACGTTGTGCAGACGGGCTCGGAGTCGGCACCGCGTGCATCAACAGTCATTCAAAGCAGCGGTAGTAATCACGCAACCGGACGGTGTAGAAAGTCCCGTCAGTTAAAAATAGTAATGCAGTTTTTAAATCCATGTTAAAATCGGCAGGATATAGAGCTAGTTAGCTTAAAAACTAACCAATGGTCACAAACAATGTCAAATGTGATGTGTTCACGTCGGCTCAGTAATATGATTGATGCGTTCAAATGCAACAGAAAAATAATAATAATAATAATTGAGATTTTGGTGAAAACTTGTTTTCCCAGTAATATAAAATAGATAGTAAAGATAGAATTATGACCTGTTTAATGTCCTATCTTGAACTATCATCTTATCAGCAATTAAAGCAATATTACAAGTTCGATTTTAAGGAGTCTCGAAAATGGTATCAATAGGTTCGACCGGTTAACCATGGACATCCCTTATATACATATAAAAGTATATCATACATTGTATGTTTTTTTTGTGTTATCCCAGTTATGTTTTTTTAATTTTTTTATTATTTAATATTACTTTTAATAGTTCCGGGACGTTGGAGCAATAACCTGGTGTTTTTACACTTCAGTCTGCACTGTGAATTTGAAGTAATGTTCAGTTTTTGAATAAAGATGCGGCAATTCCAAATGTTTCTTTTTTTTATCCGATTCATCGATTCATCGAAAAAATAATCGACAGATTAATCGATTATTAAAATAATCGTTAGTTGCAGCCCTAGTCAGGAGGTCATAGGGTCAGGAGGTCATAGGGTCGGGAGGTCAAAGGGTCAGGAGGTCATAGGGCGAGGTCATAGGGTCAGGAGGTCATAGGGTCAGGAGGTGATGTCCTAGGGTCAGGAGTAGGGATCGACCGATATATCGGTCGGCCGATATTATTGGCCGATATTCGCGGTTTTTACGTGTACCGATACGCGGCTGATTTTCACCGATTTCTTTATTTTTTTATTTCATTTTTTTTTTTTTACTTGTTCTACCTCACCTGTTTTTAATATTTGTTAAATATTGTTCATCTACTTGTTCTTACTTGTTCTACTTCACCTGTTTTTACTATTTGTTAAATATTGTTTTTTATATTGATGTTCAATAAATGTTCCTTTAAAAAAAAAATAATAATAAAAAAAATAAAATCGGCTCAAGAAAATCGGCATCGGCGTATCGGCGTATCGGCTAAGGCTGAGGAAAAAATATCGGTATAGTATCGGCCCTAAAAAATCGGTATCGGTCGATCCCTAGTCAGGAGGTCATAGGGTCAGGAGGTCATAGGGTCGGGAGGTCATAGGTCAGGAGGTCATAGGGTGATGTCATAGGGTCAGGAGGTCATAGGGTCAGGAGGTGATGTCATTGGGTCAGGAGGTCAGGTCATAGTGCCGTCCGAACCTTTACCTTCTCTCGCCTTTGAACTCGAACTTCACTCTGACGTCGTTCTGTCGAATAAAGAAAACAGGACATGGGTTGAAACGAGCAGAAGGAACATGAGACGATGTGTTGTTCTTCACAACATAGAGGCACCATTTCCTAAAGACGACCTCGATGACCAGACCGCCTGAATGAAGAGGAGGTGGTACAGGTTTAAATAGGTTACTGAAGTCATTCCTAGCTGAATTCCTTCCCCTTAGACATCCAGGCTTGTGCGTTTTCCCCCCCTACGCAGACAGAGCAGGAGAGGACCTACAGAGCAGCGAGCGGTTCTTCCTCACCTGGTTCTTGGGCGAGGAGGCTTTGGGCTTCCCCAGGTCGGACAGGGACAGGACCGGGCGTCTGGTTGAGCGGTGAAGCTCCGCCAGGTCCTGCATGATCGAGTTCAGCGCATCCTGCTCATCTGTGGAGAGGAGGGGCTGCAGTCAGGGCAGGGCCATGCTTCAGTATATCAGCTCTTAGCCTGAGGAGGTGACTAGTACAGGGGCCCAAAGGGCGCTGTGCGTTCGGATCCTGGACGTCAGATAGTGTACAACGTTTGGATCGGGGAGGTTCAGACCGTGTACGTTTGGATGGTGAACGACAAACGCACACACACACACACACACACAGAGCCCTCCAAGATATCACTTAAAGGGGAGATATTGTGAAAAGAACACTATTCCTGGGATTTGGGGTGTTGTTTTGGGTCTCTGGTGCTCCCACACGAATACATACTTTGAAAAAAGTCTGTACGTATGATTTTTTTTGAGTGAGATATGTATTTCTGAAAGTACCCCGCCTACAGTTACCAAACGAGCGAGTACGTTTCTTCGCCCCCTCCTACATAGTGAGAGGGCACACTTGAATATTACTTCAGAGGTTTAGGCCAAAGTTCCTTTCCCCCAATTCTAATTCTTCTCAACCATGGCCGAGATATCCCCCACTACGAGTCTTTACTTGTTGTGGAAGTACCAGAGATGTCAGACGCAGTCTATATGATTCATAATAACATCCGAGGCGCACATAGCTTTTGGCTGTGATATAGATATAATGTTATTATATTACCTATATAGATTGTGGTGGCCCAGCCGCTGAGCAGTGCTCAACATGGCCACAAAGGCAGGCAAAGGCAGCCAAGGGGTGTGGTGCTGGATGGGAGGTACTTCTCTAAAAGCTGTGTCATAGAGACCCCGCAAACCCTGCTTCTGCCTGTTTCTATTCTAATTGGTGACCCCACTGTTGTACCTCACAGACCAGGCGCCCACAAGATATAAAGCTCCAGGAGTCCGCAAATGGCCACAATCCCTTCTCCTCCATGCTGTGGTTCAGTCTGACAGCTCATTGGTCAATGGGCAGCAGCTCATTTGCATTAAAGGTACAGACACTAGAAACAGCGCATTCTGAAGGGACTGAAACAGAGGGGAATAGTGGTAGGCAAGATCTTTTTTCCGAAACTCTATTTCCAGCAAACCGCTTCAAAAACATGTTTTCTGGAACTCAAATACTATGTTTACTTGCTGGGGAAAAAAACATGTCTCGTTAAAAAAAACACCTGTTTAATAGCATGAATGAGAAGATAGTTTATATGCTTTACTCAGGTGTGTGAATTGACCTTGATACAAAAAATAATATAACATTCGTAAATTAATCTAACAAATATATAGCGAAATAATATAACATTCATTTTTTGAAGAGATAAGACAGAGCTCTCCTCTCCGTCTATATGCTTTACTCACAATTTTGTGAATTGACCTGGATATGAAGTAGTGATCGACCGATATTATTGGCCAACGTTTTTTTTTACGTGTATCAGTATCTGCCGTTTTTTTTTTTGGTGTGATTTACAGACAGTTCACTAAATGTTAATTTTTTTAAATGGAGACATTGTAACATTTGTTAACATTGTGTCATTTTTATGATGTAAATTGAGGGAGGCTTAGCCTGGAAATCCAGACCCACATCGAGAAAGCTGTAGGGTCTGGCAACGAGAAATGAAAATGGCCCAACTCGAGGGGCCGCACCAAGCATGCATTTGAAAATATCACTGGATAACAATGACCAATCAGAAGAACACAAGGGGTGACGTATCCAGACCAGTGGCGCAAACCAATAGATAAGACTCTTGCCGTATCCGGTCGGTAAAACAGCAACGCTTTTGGCCCGCCTATATTGATACATCGATGTGATTGATTAATGTTCTGGGCCAGGGGAGGCCCAGAATATACACGAGTAGATTGCTCGTTCCCAGAGTGACTCGCTGAGCAAATTCAAATTGTGCTCTCGCGAGAACTCTGGATTTCCAGGGTAGTATCGGCTCAAGAAAATCGGTATCGGCTAAGGCTGATGAAAATAAATCAGCATCGGCACTAAAAAATCTGTATCGGTCGATCCCTAATATGAAGCGTCCGTAGCGCAAAATAATAGGCTATAACATTAGTTTTTTTAAAGAGATAAGACGGAGCTTATCTCCTCTCATATGTTTCCCCTATATGCACCTAGTGCATATAGGGGAAACGTATGAGGTGCATATAGGGGAAGCACTGGATTAACACTGGATGGTCTGGTGGAACGGTCTGAACTGTGACTCTGCTCAGTGTTAACGTAAGGACACCATGGGGCCGACACGATTTAACAACAACAGAGTTTAAATGGCTCTAAGTTAGGTCGGGTTCATGTTGAGGTTAACAGGATCTGTAAAACTGTTCCTCCACCAAATACTGGGCACCCCATTACCTGACCGCTGGGGGGGGGCATTCAATCTGATCCAGGACAGGTTGTCAGGGGAAACAAGCAACCACACACGGTCAGACATTAGCTCTGACACCGTCTATAATAAGGAAGGTAATACGAGTTTAAAGCAGTGTTATCTTCTCTGCTGGTGTCACCCACTCACACATTTCAACATCAGACGGGGGATTTACACTTGTTAGTTTGTTACACAACATGAATATTTACCATGGTTCCTGTTACACTTTATTACAACACACACACTACCCATAACACACACTTACCCATCATGGTGAATCTTCTTCTGTGGACCCAGGAGGTTAAGAAGCAGGTTTCTCCCATCAAAGGGGTCCTTCTCCTAGGAGACACACACACACACACACACACACACACCACCTCGTTAGAAACAACACACATCACCTTGTTAGAAACAATACACACCGCCTCGTTAGAAACAACACACACCACCTCGATATAAACAACACACACCACCTCGTAAGGTCCCGTTTACACAAAGGGAAAACGCAGATATTTCCACGCGGTTTGGCCTCTCATTTACACGAAAACACAGTTTTTATCACAAAAAGATCATTTCTAAACTGGAGATTTCTGAAAACGCCGGTTATGTATTGTCATGTCAACGGGGAGAAACGGGGTTTTAGGTTCTGAAGCGTCACATTATGCGCCAGGAAATGCTTAACGTCATATGAGCGCCCTATGTTTACAGTTTGTTTGTGACAGGAAGACCCTTGTGTTATTCATTGTTGATGATTCTGAGGATTCTGATTGGCTTTCATGGCTTTATCCTTCTCCCTACCCTGCCGCCCATAGGTTTGGCATAGTTATAATGGCGCTCGATGGCGTATTTATGCGTTTTGATGTAAACGACAACTTTTTTGAAACCGATGTGTGCACAATGTTATTTTGGAAATCGGAGGGGGGGAAATATTAGTTTCTATAAATACCCTGCTACGTATAAACGTGGCCTAAGAAACGACACACCGCACACCACCTTGTTAGAAACAACACACACCGCACACCACCTCGTTGGAACCAACACACACCACCTCGTTGGAAACAACACGCATCGCACACCACCTCGTTAGAAACAACACACACCACCTTGTTAGAAACAACACACACCACCTTGTTAGAAACAACATACACCACCTTCTTGGAAACACACGCCGCGCACCACCTTGTTAGAAACAACACGCACCACCACGTTAGAAACAACACACACCTCCTTTTTAGAAACACACACCAACTTGTTAGAAACAACACACACCCCATCGTTAGAAACAACACACCGCACACCACCTTGTTAGAAACAACACACACTGCACACCACCTCCTTGTTCAGAATGCTGCTGCTAGAGTTCTAACAAAGACCAACAAATTTGAACATATTACATCAATTCTTAAATCGTTACATTGGCTTCCTGTAGGTCAGAGAATAGATTTTAAAATCCCTACATGGTTTAGGGCCAAAATATTTAATTGATATAATTCCACTATATAAGCCTTCTGAGACCAATCTGTTAATTATCCCCAGAGTAAACACGAAACATTTAGTTACTATGCAACTAATAGCGGGAATAAACTCCCTGAGGATTTAAGACTTGCCCCAACTCTGACCACTTTTAAAACAAGACTGAAGACTTTTAGGTTTGCTTTATCTTTCTACTAAACTTAAAATACATTGCACCTTAAAAAAAAAGGCCTTTTTAACTTTACCTTTATTTTATATTTTTACCAGAGAGCGCTTTCTAAAATGCTTATTTAACTTTGCCTTTATTTTTGCATACGTTTTCTTTTCTATTTATTAATTTTTAATAAATTTTATTTGTATGACAATGTTTATATGTGAAGCACTTTGAGTCTGACTTATGGATGAAAAGTGCTATATAAATAAAGTTGCCTTGCCTAAAATACTGGTTAGACAGCAAAGCTGCATAAAAAAATTAAAATTATTTTCTCAAGTTACTTCCATCTCTGAAAAACACCAATGATTAATAGTATGGACTTGTTTCTCCACTTGCTTGCGGACCTTGCCGTATAGTTTTGGCATCTCAATTCGGCGGAAGTGTGTACGGACAGGCAGGGGCATTTCTAGCCCAGAGGGAAAGGGTTAATTAAATAATATCCAGGGCTTTAAGGTACGGCCACACTTAACGTATTACGCGCGTGACGTGTCTAACCTGCCGCTTGATCGTTGTGTCAATGCGCCTACGCAGCTAGATGAGCCTGCCCAAAACCTATTTTACCCCGCTACTTTTCTTTTCCTCCACAAACATGGATGAGGTCACCACCATCGCTGCGCTGTATTTGTTGTGGGAGTTCGAGGAGAGTAGGAAACCCAAACGCCGTCGTGTTTGGGTGCATGACATCCTCCGTAGGCGCTCACAACTGGGTGAGTTTCACCACCTCCTCCAGGAACTCCGCCTGGATGACAGCCGGTTCCAGCGGTATTTTCGGTTGACTGGGGCCATGTTCGATGACCTGCTAGCCCGGGTTGGTGCCAGGATCTCCCGTCAGGACACCAACTACAGGCACTCCATATCAGCTGCGGAGCACCTGTCCTCCGTCTCTCTGCCAGTGACGTTGGGTCAAGCTCAACGCTGATTGGCTATCGCGGCTAAGCGTTACGCGTAGGAGAGTAAAAAGTAAAAAATTTTGAACTCCGCTCGTAGGTGCATTATTTAGGTGCGTAAAACGCGTCTATGTGCCTGTGTGCTTGGCAATAGCATACTGCCTGAGAAGGCTGTATCGCTGTCAAATCTCTCCCTGGGAAAAGTAACGTTACGCCAAATTGAAAAAGGAACTATGTTTCGTTACCATATTTTCAGTAGTTGCGAGTAACTTTACTTTTTACATGAAAAAGTAGTTAGGTTACTGTATTAACGCATGACTTACTTTATTACGCGTTACACACAACACTGTCTACCGGTCACACCGGTCTCACGGTAACGTCAAAATCCATACCGTAGCACAAATTCACACTGGTGTACTTTCTATAGCGTTTATACCGTACACCCCCGTGGACCTACGGACTTCAGTGAGGGTTTTTATACCGCTTGTGACATTTCTAGTCAAATATGTTGTTTGACTTATGTCAATAAAATCACAATAGTATAATAATAGTCTGATATATTTTATTTCCACGGGGGTTTTTGCATTTCACATTCAGCCTCTCGCCACCAGGGGGGGCTGCAGCCCCCCCACTTCCAGCGTCCATGGTAAGACCTATTCACAAAGAATCGTAAATGCCTGCGAGACGAAATGTTAGGGTATTAAACTTGTTGTGGAGTTAATCGCAATGCAATAACATCCCCGACTAACAGGAATAATCCGATTAGTCCCGAAATAAAATGTTTGGCCACACTACGTTATTTAGCAACAGGGGAAATGCAACTGCAATGCCGACGATTTAAAAATATCGCAACCATCAGTCAGCCGTGCCATAAACTTTCCTTTGGACATTCAACAATTACACAGGATCAAAGCCAACTTCATGGCAATTGCAGGTATGCCCGGTGTGGTCGGTGCTATTGACGGGACGCACAAAAATAATTGCGCCAGCAAAAGACGAGGACGTGTTCGTCAATAGGAAGAAAGTGCATTCCATCAACACGCAGGTTGTTTTTGATGCAAATTTTAACATAGCCTACTGGATGTTGTTGCAAAGTGGCCTGGATCTTCAGCTACCCATGATTCGCGCATTTTAATGGAGAGCGGTCTGAGGCAGCTTTTCGAGATGTACCAGTTGGGTGTCACTTGCTGGGAGACAGTGACTATCCATGCAAGACGTGGCTCTAGACACCCTACCTCAATCCACAACATGGAGCACAGTTAAAGTATAACATGTAAGTGATTACGCATATTACGCTTAGTCCTACGTGTAAAACACATCGTATTGGCTCTTTGACGCCTTTTATTTGTTGAATCCATATTTATTATTGTTTACTGATTTCTTCCATGCATGCTAGAGCACACAAACATACACGAAATGTTGTGGAGAGAGGAATTGGGCAGATGAAACGTTGGTTCATGTCCTCCACGGCGAAATACGCCTCACCCCAGAGAGGGCAAGCACAGTCATTACTGTATGTGCCATTCTACACAACCTCTGCAAGCGGAGGAACATTCCACAGCCAGACGATGATGATGATGATGGCGATCAACATGACAATGAATTTGGCCGTGTGGAACCGAGTGAACCGGCATTTAGGGATCACTTTGAAAACACATTTTAGGTAAACACCTTGGCACAAATCAGTCAACACTTGTGTAGTTCATAACATTTATTTTCTTTTAAATTTTACGTATTTTTGGTTTGCTTTCTCTCTCTCTTGAACGTGCAGGCTACAACGTCATTATCGTAGTCTGCACAAAATTGTCATCATGCGTGTATTCTGCTAACTGCACTATAACTACTTAATAGGAATTCATTTCTAGCCTAGGCTATTTCCTTGTTTTTCGGTGATTCAGTGGGCTCGTCTGAACAACCAATCACCGAACTGACTGCTTCTAAACTCGTGCACGAGAATTGACGTAATCCATAGCAACGGCGCGTCACTCTTAGTTCACTCTTTTTGATTTATCCTTAGTAAGAGTAGGTCTCAGCGGCTTTGTGAATAACTTTTAAGAAAAAACTCCTACGTAAAATGTTTTAGCGCGAGTTAGGAGCACTCCTAGCGGTAAGATAAAATGCTTTGTGAATACGGCCCCTGGTCTATAGCATATAAACGTGTTGTCTGGTTACAGTTTAATTCATTTTTCACAATGTACCAGCTGTCTTTTCTAAGGAATAATCACCGCGCTAGGGCTGCAACAACGAATTGATAAAATCGATAATAATCGATTACTAAAAGCATTGGCAATGAATTTGGTCATCCATTTGTTGAGTCGCGCGATTAATACGTCACTCGTAGGCACTGTTTACAGCCAGCCGCCGACAGGTTGGTTCATGGTTCATGCACGCCCACAGCGAGCTTTTGTGTGAGCGACCACAGCTTGTATTTTGGTCATATCTTAACACTGGACTATATAAGGCCTAAAAAATAAAAAGTTTGGTTCCTGTTGGTTGTCATTTGAGGTCATGGGTAGGTAGGGAATTTTATTTATTTTTTTTCCAGCGGCAGCGAATGATAGGTAGGTTGTTTTCATTTAAAAACGAGAATTCGCTCATCCTTGTACAGAATGAAGAGGTGCTGTACCAAAACGTAATTATAGTTTGCATCAAAAAAAACAATCGTTTTTTATTTATTTTTATAAAGCTCATAAAATAATTTGGGTCGCACATAAATTGACAGGGTCGGTCGGAAACCGGAACCAAACAATTTTTTTAAGGTTTAGGCCTAATATACTGTATATAAAAGTGTTGTACCTTCACTGTCTTTGGGTTAAAAAAATCTCCTTGAACTCAGTATCCGTCTAGTCCAGGGGTCAGCAACCTTTTCAACATGCAGTGCCAGTTTGACATATTCTCGTTAATGAGTGTGCCTTAAGCAACAATATATTAAAAATTAAGCTGAATTATGATGCAGCGACCAAAAACATTTCCATATAGTCCACAATCATGCATCAACATTCTAAATGTTTTTTTGGTTGTTATAATTGCAACATGGGCTTACAAGTAGGGATGCACCGAATTTTTGGCCGAAAATGGCCCAAAAACGCATTTTCGGTTTTCTGCCGAAATACTTTTATCACCGAAACAACACGGCCGAAACAGAAATTTGTGATGACGCAAACAAAAAGCGCGGCCAGCACACGCTTGTCTGGATAAGCGCCAATATGTTGTGTCAACACCGGTATTACCGAGTATAAACGGTATAAACTTTGAAACTAGGTCAACCTCCATCTTCTCCGTCAACTCTCCTCTCACACTCGGTGACAGCGTCTGGCAGCGCGCCAATTCTCGGTGACAGCATCTTATAACGTTATTTATATAATAGTATAATATCATTTTATCTATAATATCACGGCCAAAAACTCTGTGCGCCTCCGGCTGGCCGTAGCGCGGGGAGCTCTCGTACGGATTGGGCTTCACGGGGTTTGATTACCGGCGTTGCTATGGTTACCGGTCTTGTGTGTTCCAAGGCTTTATTAGGTAGCCTATCTATTAGGTTTGTATATTTATTTATTTTAGGAAAAAACACATAAAAAATAAAACAGTGCAAAGACAAACTGCCAAACCTTTTTTTTTTTTAACAAATAGGCCTAAAGATGACGGCGATTATTTTTTTATTACTGAAAAAAAAAGAAAGAATAACTCGGTGTTGGCCTCAACACCGGTAACACAGGTAATACCGTATACCGCGGCAACCCTAAATGGTACTAATAATTGGCATAATAATTTATTTCGGTGTTTCGGTTTTCGGTTTCGGCCAAGAATTTATTTCGGTGCATCCCTACTTACAAGTTATAATTACATCCCATCTTAAAACACCATTTTCAGAAACTCATTCAAAAACATATTTGCACTGTGAGAAATGTAAAAAACGAGAATATGAGTGTTGGAACCATCCACATCAATATCTTTAAGACATGTACAGCTTTGCAAAACCATGTGAAGGCGATATATACTAGGGATGGGTCAGAATATTTGATTATTCGTTCCCGAGGGTCAAAGTCGATTTTTAACATTTGGACGGTTTACAATTTTTCCCCATTCAAATAAACAAAAATTAACGGACGGAACTAATGTTAAACAGGTGTCCAAGGGCATTATCCCGCTTTTACCATGGTCACTTGCCATAGAAAATAAAGGCAGACCATTAATTTATAGGGGGATTATTTGTTTACAGGGGTTGACACTAACGGTTGCCCGCTTGCCCGGGGCAAGTAAAAAAAATGTTTGGGCAAGTTGAGATTTTTTGTGGTTGCCCGAACGGGCAAGTGGATTTTGGGTGGATGTTAATATAAAAGCTATTTATTCAAATGTTTTTAGAAACTGCAGAACAACCTTTTGTTCCGCAAAACCACACAAAATAGAAGTATTTGCAATTGATCAGCGCGCTGTCTTCTCTTCTCTCAGAAAGCGAGTTAACAGACACGCATCGCTTCAGTGCGAATATAGCCCCGCCTTCTGTCACTCACTCGCAGTGCAGTCTCTGGCAGTGCTAAACGTTAGCCAACACAGCTAGCATCTCAAGTGCAGCACCTCCGCGAACGGTTTAGGTAGAAGTTAAATGGAGTAGTGATGGAGGAGTGCAGTTTGGAAGTACTTTGGATTGAGGCAAATTATCAAGGAAAGTCAAGAACACGGTTTTGTGTTTCATAACTGTGCACATGCACACAGCAATAGCGATCTTTTTCACGAAATTGGACCCTCACAAACTACTGTATATATTACATGAAAGCTGAGCCTCCACTTATTCCAACAGTCCAAACCATATCATTCTGTGACTAAAACTCGCAAATAACTTAAGAAACGTCCCCTTTTCTTTTTATAACCAAAAATGAAGTATTACCTGCGTGATTTTTGTCCACAAAGTTGATTCTGATCGAATAAAACCACCATGAACAGATTATCCAGTATCGGGGCCAAATTTTGCAACTTAACGTGGTATTTTCAATCAATGAATAAGAGAAGGTTTCTTAGGAAATAGGTAAATTGCCTTCAATCAGAAAAAACATATTCTTCAGCGCAATCTAGTGGCCATATATTTATTTGCGAGTGTTTGGCTTGGTGCATTCGATTGCCCTGAACTTTAAATAGAGGTGTCAAGTGTCAACATTTTAAGATATCTACCTTTATTTGTGTCTCATAGTAAGACAGCGCGACCAACTGATACTGATAATTATTTCAGGTGGAAATGTTATCTTCCACTTATGCTGTGTTCCATGGCTTTATTCACTTTAACCAAGTATTATCCCCATTGAATATTTCACTTGCACAACAATCTTTCTTTTGGCCCAAAGATGACATTATCGCCCTTGCAGTTGTCGAGATATAATCTATTTACTTTGGGTATGTTCCTTCATGAAAAAAACTTTTCCCCTGATATCGAAAATGGTATAGAATATCGATCTTTTTCCAGGAATAGTGTTGAAGTTAGAAAATCCAGTATCGTGACTGACAACCCTACTAGAAACGTGATTGTGATTATTCAGTTAGAGCTACAAGAAACTTGAAAGTTAAAAAAGACATATCTTTGCTACTACCTCTGACATTTAGTTATGTACATTTGCATCAAATCATGCAGGTCTACATATAACTTGGCGATAGCTTTAATAGGTTGCAACTGTGGACTGAAATCACTTCATGGCACGATGTGACCGCTCGATAAATAAGTAAACAAAGAGAAGTTTGTTGTTTTTTAAACACATGTGTGGAAGCTAACATTCAGCTTCAGTCTGAGTTAGGATGATTTTTCTGAGCCCCCCCAAAACCAGGCCGGGTGCCTGGCAAAAAGAGGCCCGTTCACGATTCTGATTATAATTTGGGCAAGTGAACTTTACATTCGGGCAAGTTGAACCTGACCTGTACTTGCCCGATGGGCAAGTGCTTTTGAAACCTTAGTGTCAACCTCTGGTTTAGCAACACGGCGGATGTGCGCAGAGAATTATCGCCATAAGAAAATTGGTTTGACCGGTTGCCATGGTTATCTCCGTGTGGTTAATTTGCAGTTGCGGTGTTAACTAGCGATGTGGTCAGCTTACTGTTACATTAAACTGTAATCAGAAAATGCGGTTATATGCTATAGACCCTGTGGTAGGGCTGGGCGATTTGGCCTAAAAATAAAATCTATTTTTTCTAACTAATGGACAATTTACGATTTAAACCTCTTTTTTTTAAACCTCGTTGTTTCTTTTTTTGAAAAATGGGAGTGTGCACATTTATGATTCGAAATTCGTCCCAGCCTTTATACCACAGATACTCTAGAGCAGGGGTCAGCTACCTTTTCAACATGCAGTGCCAGTTTCACATTTTCTCGTTAATGGGTGTGCCGTAATAGATATATATATTTTTTAAGTGTGCCAATGATTATGCTGCCCCGTGGCAGTGGTGGCACGCGTGCCTAGGGTTGCCGACCCCTGCTCTAGGTTCTATAGCATATAACCGCGTTGTCTGATTACTAGGTGTGACGAGATCTCGCGAGATTAAACTCGACGATATTACCCGTTGCGTTAAAAATTGGTCTCGCGAGATTTGTGATTTATCCAAATTTCTATTTGTCGCCTGTGGGGGCAGTAATGCGCCTTTGAAAGAAAGAAGGAAAAGAAGAGGAGGAGAAGGAGGGGAAGCAGGGGAATCATCGAAAGCAGCCATAAGCTGTGTTCGAAATCGTTCCCTATCACGGATATGTAGTCTCGTCTCGTTCTCGTGAACCCAATATCGTGTCTCGTCTCGTCTCGTGAGCTGAGTGTATCATCACACCCCTACTGATTAGTTAGTTACAGATTACAGGAATCGCGACGGTCTATACTTTCAACATAAAGTGTACATATTTATAATTCGAATTTCGTCCCAGCCTTTATACCACAGGTACTCTAGGGTCTATAGTAGGGATGGGTGTGACGAATCGATTACTCGAGTACTCCTCGTTACAAATGAACTCGGTTGGTGGACAGGCAAACTCGAGTTTGCATATACACACAAACAAAGTTTTCTGAAGCAAATGTATCAATTTTCTGTGCGGCGCCACCAACGCATGCCGTGGGCACAAAGCAAATTAAATTAATCAAATTTCTGTGTGGCGCGTGCCGTGCCGTGTGCAGGCACGCCAGAATTCAAAAAGTTAAGAGATGGCGGTTAAAGCAAAGGACACCGGGAGTCCGGCGGGGGTCGCTCCATGTCGCGATTCAATTCTGTGCTTCAGATTGATGAGGAAGTGGAAGAACCAGGGACGTCGGGAGATGTATTAATAATACAATTATTATTAATGTAAGATTAGGGCTGGGCGATATGGGAAAAAGTTATATTTCGATTTTTCCCCCCCAAAATTTCCGATTTCGATTTTATATCACGATATGAACAAAATCACAATTTTTGTATAATTTCTTTTTATTTTCTGGTAAAAAAGAAAATGTAATACACAAAAACAAATGTAATACACAAAAACAGCTTAACAAGCTCTTAGGTTTCACAGAACAAATTCTAGCAGCTTTAAAAAACAACAACGAAAAACATGAAGTGCATTTAACTTGTGCTGCAATGAAACCAAAAATTGTGCAATACTGTTTCTCACAAGTTGCGAGCAAGGAAGACAAGTGTATCCACCATCTCAGGTTTTAAAGCTGCCCTGTGGCAGGTCACAATGTTCCCCCCTGTGCTAAATACCCACTCGGAGGGTGTGCTGGTTGCAGGGATGCACAAATAGTGCTTTGCAAGGCCGCCAAGTCTTGGGAAGTTCCTTTCATTCACCTTCCACCATTGCAGTGGGTCCATCTCACTGTCTGCATCTGCTGCTGTCAAGTAGTTTTCGAGTTCCCGCTCAACACTCTGTCTGTCATTGAGTGCTGGGCTGGATTCTGGTTTCTTAAAGAAGCTGCCCAATGACTTTTTTTGTGTCTTCAGGGGAGGGGGTACTGCAGCATCTCCTGCCTCTGCTTCCTCTGTTCTGACTGAAGTGGAGCAGTCCTCCAACATCTCAAGACACTGCTCTCATTTTGATGGCATGAATGTTTTCTGGCTTAATGTATTGTGTCTTGAAACGCGGATCTACCAAAGTTGCAACATCCAGTAGTTCCTCAGTGTTCGGATCGGCATACTTTTCATCCAGGTATGACATGACTGTCATCTTCAATTCTTTGGTGAGCTGTGTTTCATTGTCGGATGGCTTGAGAATCTGTGTTCTGAAAAGTTGCAGCATCGGCTTGAGGTATGACACACTCACGTAATTTTCACTGGAGAGTGCATCAGTGAATTCCAGTAGTGGATTCAGGGCCCCATGGACAGATTCCAGGACATCTAGGTCTTGCCATGTAGGAACCAGTTGTCTCGTCTTTTTGTCTGCTCCCAAGACCTGAGCGATAGCTTTCTGCTGCTCCAGCATCCTCTCCACCATCTTCTGACGTGAACCCCACCTAGTGGGTGACTCAGTCACTAACTTGGGCTGGGGTAGATGAAGCTCTTCTTGAGCAACAGCCAGATCTCTCTTCTTCTTCCACGAATAGCTGAAGGCAGCCACTGCTTTCTTACACACACCCACAGCACGCTCCACTTTCTTGTGCTTTCCGGCTTTCTCTGTGGGGTGGGGGGTAGGGGACAAACAAACAAACAAAAAAAACAGAATAAGAAACCAGTATGAATATTTCTAATACAGAATAGTGCACATGAGGGGCTGGATATTCAAGACAGTATTTTTTAAATTAATAGACAAGGGCATGAATCCAGCATAGTTTGAATACCAGTTTATAATCTTTTGAGGTGGCAAATTAATCTTTGAGAAATAAATGAAGCATTTTAAGGGTGGCCTAATAAACATTATGAAGAGAAGGCCATGACTCTCATTGTAAAACGTTCTTGTCTTTTTTTCTTAAATAATAGTTTAAAAAATATATAATAATGAACATTCGTTTTTTTCATATTTATATGACCTGAGAATACAATTAAGGTATGCAATTCTGCTATTCAACTTACCAACAGCAGAGTGAAGTCGGTGGCCAAAACACTGTAGGCGAGTCCAGTTGTTGAGGGTGGTTGCTTTTACTATATTTGCTCCACTATCTGTGGTAATGCAAACTTGTTTGCTTTCACTTAGCCCCCACGAACCAAGCGATTCTGTCAGCCCTGATGCAATTGCCTCGGCAGTATGGTCTTCAGGAAAGTATGCCGTTTGGAGGCATTTGCTCTTCATAGCCCAGTCTTGGTCAATATAATGAGCAGTGAGGCTCAAATATGGTTCGGAAGTTCGACTTGACCACAAGTCCGATGTGGTGGCGAAGTATGCCACAGCCCGCAGGTCCCTCTCAACCATCCCTCTGCACTCCGCATACAGGTGTGTGATTGCTGTCTGCGAGAAGTGTTTGCGCCCTGGGAGTTGATAACGAGGGTCAATCACTCTCATTAGGTTTTTAAATTCTTCCCTTTCGACAGTGCGTATTGGCAGCATGCCTTTTGCGAGGAATTGTGTGATTGCGTGTGTAACGTCTTTGTGTCGTTTCGATGTTTTTTCATATGGCGCGATGCTGGAAAGAGCGGACATTATGGTCTGTTGATATGGCTTCCTTTTACTGGTGCTGGAGGAGGGGGCATTACCTGTCTTGCATAACTGTGGGTGGCATTGTCTTAAATGCTGAAACAAATTGCTGGTGTTTCCTGTTTTAGTAGCTACGTTCCTTCTACATATTTTGCACAGTGTATTACGCTGTTGTTCGTCCGACTTCAAATACCCAAAGTACCTCCAAGCAGCCGAACTTCTCAGACCCTTCTTTTCAACAATCTCCTCCTGGGCAGTACTATCATTTAATTGCTGTTCAGAACTCCCGTCTACAGAGTTCTCGCTCATTTTTAAAGTCTGAACTGTCTTGCTGCAAACTTAACTGCGGCTTTGCGCTGCTGCTAGCTACACATGTGTGTATGTTGTTGTGTCTGCACAACCAAACGTGATGTGGCTCGCTTCCAACTGATTGGTTACGTGCAGCGCTGTATTCGCGGGTCTGTGAAAACATTGATTTTTTTTAAAGGCGTCGGCTAATCGAACGTCTCATTTAAAACCGTAGAAAAAAATTACATCGCGATTAAAATCAAAATCGAAAAATCGCCCAGCCCAATGTAAGATTCATAATATTCCGGAGGCGCACACAGCTTTTGGCCGTGATATTAGGCTATATATTATTGTAATGCTCTCAAATACGAGGCGGAGGCAGTGTCTAGTCCACGGTTTATTCAACCATCAAACTGCATTCAATTCCGAACGGTAGGAATAGTAACGGTAAATCCAAACGGTAGGTAGGTAGCAGAGGTCGCGTTAACCGACAAATGTCCGTCATTGACGGATATTTTTTAACTATGACGGAAAAATCTGAAGGCAGTCCGTCATTTTGACAGATTTTACAATGACCATTACCAATAATAAACATAAGAATAAAAATCACAATTGAAGTAACAGGCAAGTTGTGACAGTTTTCTTACTCTACATAAGCTTCATTGCCGACACCAACTTTCAAACTGAGCCGAAGTTACGGCAGTTCTGGTGTTCAGTGGGTCGATACATTATAGCCAGCTGAGCAAGTGTTCAGCTCCATCGCGCTCAAAGCCATGCTCCGATTTAAAACCATTAGCACAGTCTGAGATGTAGCCTAGGCTGCAGTAGGCTAGGCTATCTACCTATGTAGCTATGTTTCAGTAGGATGTTTCCCCTTCTCAATCATCTGCAGAAAACATGTAATTTTGCAGAGATGCATTGAGCCAATTGTCACTTCGCTGTCACCTGTACGTGATCAGTGCTGTTAAGGACGCTTAGGATCACGGCTGCTCGAATATCTGCGATCATTTTAATGAAAGTACAGGCAAACCAACATTTAGGCTTACATAGTGCAGGGGGTGGTTAAACTTAAAATTATCACACACATCTAATTATCCTACGGCAAAATCCGATGGCCGTCCGTTACTTTGACAGATGGACTAATGAATCGCTACCGGTAGCCTTCACGCCCGACCTGTTGGTGACGTGCTCGTGCATATTAATTAGCTATTTATTAGCTGTCATCTTTCATCGCTCGTGAATTCGTTGTCTATCCGGATAGAGCATACGGTCAGCATCACAAGTTACGATCAGCATTACGATCACAGCCCTTCCTGAAAAAAAATCTGTGTTACGATTTGGTGTAGCAAGATGTCACGGCAGCTAAGTGTAAAAGGATTTTTTAAAAAGCCCAGCTCCGCTGGTCTTGAGAGAGGAGAGAAGAGAGGGAGCGATGTGCTGGAGGATGATGAAGAAGGGGGGCCTGCAGTAACGGCTGTTCTGTCAGCGGCACCGGCAGCGAAAGCAACAAGCGGGAAGGAGGTCAGGCGGGAGTACAGGGTTCAGTGGGAGAGGGAGTTTACTTGGCTGAGGGCAGAAGGAAGCAAAATGTTTTGTGACATCTGCAGGAGAGCAAAAGCCAACAATGGATTTGTTAAGGGCTGCACGACGATGCAGAAATCGGCCCTCAATGACCACAAAAGCAGCCACAGCCACATCGAATCCTGCGCGGTGGTCAATCAGAGTGTGCAGATGGAGAAGCACGTCGACAAATCCCAGGTTGCCTGTAACGAGGCACTAAAAACACAACTTAAGGTTGTGTTACACATGGCCAATACAAGTACACCTAGCCATCAGTATCCCAAACTGATTCACCTCTTACAGTCTGCTGGGTGTCCAAACTTGAACAGTGCGCACACGTACACTCACATGACAGTCAATCAGATGGAGGAAGCGATTGCAGCGACCGTAACCTCTGCCATTGATGACCGCATCGCAAACAGCAGATACGTGGGTGTGATAGTTGATGAAACCACTAACATAACTGTTGAGAAAATGCTGATAACATACCTAACACTTCAACAGAATGGGGAGCCAGAAACAGTGTTCATTGGCAACTATGCCATACCCTCTGGCACTGCCGAATGCATCACAGCGAAAATAAAAGATGTGCTTTCAGGTCGTGGTGTAGCGATGTCTCGGGTTGTTGGGTTGGGAAGTGATGGGGCAAATGTGATGGTGGGACGAAAAAACGGAGTCGCACAACAGCTGCGCCAGAATGACTGTCCCTACATCATAAACATTCATTGTGGTGCGCACAGGACGGCACTGGCAGCCCGAGACGCATCAAAGGCGGTGCGTGAAATAGATGCTTATGTCACCACCGTCAACAACATCTACACGTTCTACAAGAATTCCCCCAACCGAACACATAGACTGAATGAACTCCAAAAAGAAATGGAGGATCACGACTTGCTGAGTCTGAAGCAGCCATCTGCTACGCGCTGGCTGTCCCTGGAGAGGGCAGTTAAGGGCGTACGGGAAAATTGGGTTGCTCTGGTGCTGGAGCTCGAGGAGGAGGAAGCCGCGAGAGACTGTCCGGTAGCGAAGGGTCTGAGGAGGCAGCTCCAGAAGTTCACATTCCCTGCCCTGACACACCTCCTCACTGACGTGCTATCTGTGGTCAACAGGATGAACCTCACTTTCCAAAAAGAGGACGTCAACATATCCTCCATCCAGCCAGTGGTCAACATGACACTTATTACTATAGGCTACCTACCTACTAGGTAGGTAGCCTATAGTAATAACGGTAACTCCACGGTAACTCCCCCCTCATCAGCAAGGCAGGTTAACGAGCACAGCGACGCAGGCAGGCTGTAAATGAGAGCACAGCGGCGCCACCGATGTAGAATGACGAGCTGGAGCGGCAACGGCAACTATGTTATTGCTTCAACAAATATCGCTCTTTATCTTAATATCGATATTCTGCTTGAAGATATCGAGATATGACTTTTGGTCCATATCGCCCAGCCCTACTATACATGTGTGTCGAGTGGTGATGTCAAGCTTAACTAGATGCATCGCTGTGTTTTATCCTGCATGATTGTATCCTGCATGTGTGTTGGTTTTGTGATGGTATATCCTGCATGATTGTGATCCTATATCCTGATTGTGATGGTATATCCTGCATGATTGTGATCCTATATCCTGATTGTGATGGTATATCCTGAGTGGTTGTGATCCTATATCCAGACTGATCATATATCCTGCATGATTGTGATCCTATAACCTGACTGTGATGGTATATCATGCATGGTTGTAGGGCTGCAACAACGAATCGATAAAATCGATAAAAATCGATTACTAAATGCGTTGGCAACGAATTTGGTCGTTGATTCGTTGTGTCGCACGATTAATAAGTTACTCATAGGCGCAGCACTGTTTACAGCCAGCCGCCGACAGGTTGGTTCATGGTTCATGCACGCCCACAGCGAGCTTTAGTGTGAGCGACCACAGCTTGTATTTTGGTCATATCTTAAAACTGGACTGTAGGCCTACATAAAAGTGTTGGACCTTCACTGTCTTTGGGTTAAAAAAACTCCTTCAACTCAGTATCCGTCTCGTCCAACCGAAAACTGTCAGCTGCTGCTGCTGTAGACGTTGTGCAGACGGGCTCGGAGTCGGCACCGCGTGCATCAACAGTCATTCAAAGCAGCAGTAGTAATCACAAAACCGGACGGTGTAGAAAGTCCCGTCAGTTAAAAATAGTAATGCAGTTTTTAAATCCATGTTAAAATCGGCAGGATATAGAGCTAGTTAGCTTAAAAACTAACCAATGGTCACAAACAATGTCAAATGTGATGTGTTCAGGTCGGCTCAGTAATATGATTGATGCGTTCAAATGCAACAGAAAAATAATAATAATACTAATTGAGATTTTGGTGAAAACTTGTTTTCCCAGTAATATAAAATAGATAGTAAAGATAGAATTATGACCTGTTCAATGTCCTATCTTGAACTATCATCTTATCAGCAATTAAAGCAATATTACAAGTTCTATTTCAAGGAGTCTCGAAAATGGTATCAATAGGTTCGACCGGTTAACCATGGACATCCCTTATATACATATTAAGGTATATCATACATTGTATGTTTTTTTTTGTGTTATCCCAGTTATGTTTTTTTTTTTTTTTTTAATATTACTTTTAATAGTTCCGGGACGTTGGAGCAATAACCTGGTGTTTTTACACTTCAGTCTGCACTGTGAATTTGAAGTAATGTTCAGTTTTTGAATAAAGATTTTTCCAAAATGTTTCTTTTTTTTAACCGATTCATCGATTAATCGACAGATCGATTATTAAAATAATCGTTAGTTGCAGCCCTACATGGTTGTGATCCTATATCCAGATTGTGATCGTATACCCTGATTGTGATGGTATTTCCTACATGGTTGTGATCCTATATCCTGCATGGTTGTGATCCTATATCCAGATTGTGATCCTATATCCTACATGGGTGTATCTATATCTGACCATAGCGACCTAGCCAAGGGGATTATAATTCGAAATTCGTCCCAGCCTTTATACCACAGGTAGTCTAGGGTCTAAAGCATATAACCGCGTTGTCTGATTAGTTTAATTAATTTTTCACAATTTACCAGCTCTTGTAGGGCTGCAGGATATATCGGCTATGTAAGATATATCGATATAATTTCCAAGGGGATACAAGATTTGACAATATCGTTTATATCGATATATGCGTTAAAATGGTCAGTTTCCGCCTCAAGCGTCTGCGTTTGCTGTGTGAGCGCGACCACGACCCCTCCCACTCTGTCCTTCCGAACGTGCCGTGTGCAAAGACGCTTCATTCCCGCCCCCGCTGCCCCCTCACAACACAACGAACATGGAGGATACCAGTTAAGAAAACGAGACGGCGGCGTGAGACGAAAATGTTTCAAAGAGGAGAAACAACGGCTCCATAATATGGAAATGGTTCGGGTTTAAAAAAACTGATGAGCAGCAGCTGCAGGTCATCTGTAGAGAGTGTAGCAAAACCGTTGCGGCTAAAAGTGGAAGCACGACAAATCTGTTACACCATTTAATTTTGCTTGTTTCGCTCTAGGCATCGCCTAGAGCGAAACAAGCGAAATTAAACCAAACATGTTCCCAAATGGAACGGAGAAGCGAGGGGGCTTAAAGTTAGGGCGCACTGAAACCCTCACCGTAGTACGCAGGACAATACGACAAAGCCATCTAACCCACTCTATAGAAAATATCGAGATATATATCGCCATTCAGCCAAAAAATATCGGGATATCAAATTTTGCCCATATCGTGCTAGGGTTGGGCAATCGTCTACAAGCTTCCATCGTCCGATAGCGCCCCCTAGCGATCGCCGATAGTCGATACTATCGGGGGGGGCAACTTTATAATAATTTTATAATATTAACTATTTATAATAATTTATCACTTTGAAAAAAATCACGTTTTTATTTTTCGAATTTTTTCTTAAAAACGAATAGATGGTCTTCCCCTTGGACCAGCGTGAGCCGTGAGCCTCCGCTGCTTTAAGTTTCGATGCGTCGGTGCCGGCGGCGCTGTCATGACACACGCTGATGACACACAGCTCGTAGCTGTGGTCGAAATCGTTCCCTATCACGGATATAGTGCACTATATAGGGTGCTCGCCATTTTGTAGTGGTGTTCGAATTCTCAGTGGTTAATTTCATGCACTATATAGTGCACTCAAAATACCCAAAATGTGAGTGGACATATGATGTTCCCTACGTGTTACTCCCATATAACACAATGCAATGCGGTCATGTTTTTCCGGAGGAGAAGAAGAAGCTCAATAACCGCAAGCGGCGAAAACAAATACATTTAATGATGGAGTCTCCGTCTTTCGTTTAGAAATATCAACAATTTATTTGGGATTTAACAAGAAAATGAAACATTCAAAATGAATAAGAAAAACCTTGTTCAAGGAAATGTAACATTCAACATCAATACAACCTCCAGCTTTCCTCAAGAGTGCCCGGTTTGTTTACATGATCTGGGCGCATCTGTCTGCGTCACACAAATACCCGGCGCATTTACTGACGCAAATGACGTTTAGAAATGTTCAGCGTAGTGTCCGAATTCTCGTTTGTTCGTTCCCTATGTAGTGCACTATATCATGAACACTATAGGGAATAGTGAGTGAGTGAATAGGGAACGATTTCGAACACAGCTCATGTACCACAGCTGTGACCCGGAAATGGTGCAGCGTGTGATGTCATTTCGCCGTGCGAGCAGACCGGTGGGTTTCGAGCCCCTCCCCTCTCCTCTCTCAGCAGTGAGTGAATACGGCAGGTCAGCGCTACATAGTATGTTTTCCACCGGTGCCAGTTAATTACAATTTCAATTCTGTGATTCAGATTGATGAGGAAGTGGAAGAACCAGGGACGTCGGGAGATGTATTAATAATACAATTATTATTAATGTATAATAAGATTCATAATATTCCGGAGGTGCACACAGCTTTTGGCCGTGATATTAGGCTATATATTATTGTAATGTTCTCAAATACGAGGCGGAGGCAGTGTCTAGTCCACGGTTTATTCAACCATCAAACTGGATTCAATTCCGAATGGTAGGAATAGTAACGGTAAATCCAAAAGGTAGGTAGGTAGGTAGCCTATAGTAATAACGGTAACTCCACGGTAACTCCCCCCTCATCAGCAAGGCAGGTTAACGAGCACAGCGACGCAGGCAGGCTGGAAATGAGAGCACAGCGGCGCCACCGATGTAGAATGACGAGCTGGAGCGGCAACGGCAACTATGTTATTGCTTCAACAAATATCGATCTTTATCTTAATATCGATATTCTGCTTGAATATATCGAGATATGACTTTTGGTCCATATCGCCCAGCCCTACTATACATGTGTGTCTAGTGGTGATGTCAAAGCTGCAGGAAGGCCCTCCCGTCGGTCGTTTAACTAGATGCATCGCTGTGTTTTATCCTGCATGATTGTGATGATTGTATCCTGAATGTGTGTTGGTTTTGTGATGGTATATCCTGCATGAATGTGATCCTATATCCTGATTGTGATGGTATATCCTGAGTGGTTGTGATACTATATCCAGACTGTGATCATAAATATCCTGCATGATTGTGATCCTATATCCTGACTGTGATGGTATATCATGCATGTTTGTGATCCTATATCCAGATTGTGATCGTATACCCTGATTGTGATGGTATTTCCTACATGGTTGTGATTCTATATCCTGCATGGTTGTGATCCTATATCCAGATTGTGATCCTATATCCTGATTGTGATGGTATAACCTGAGTGGTTGCGATCCTATATCCTGCATGGTTGTAATACTATATCTGACCATAGCGACCTAGCCAAGGTGATAATAATTTGGCAACACGGAGCTAGCCCAGAGTCAGATAATCACAACACAATCGATACGGACACACTACACAGCTGTTGTGGGGTAGTTAATTCGGGGAGACCACGGTCTGAGGATGAGCCAAAAATTAACATGTTACCGTGACCCGTCTGGTACATGTTAGAGAAGTAAACACTGCTGTTTGACAGCCAGACAATAACATGTTAACCTGAACCCGTCTGGTACATGTTAGTGAAGTAAACACTGCTGTTTGACAGCCAGACATGCTAACACAGCATTAAGAACAAACACTGATTTATATCATACTAATACTAATATATATTATTAATATAATAAAGATACGTTAGCAGACAGGGCAGACCCTCCGGGTCCCCACACCGAGCTGTCAGTGTCAGGCCGACCCGGGCTAACACCAACATTAGCCACCTAGCTCCCCGGAGCTATCACACATTATCACCCAAAACCGTCAAATTAACGCGGTTTAACCCCGCGGGATAGACAGTTTGAGTTGGTAAATAACCCGGAGACCCGTGTGGGTGGTCTTACCCGGGCGGGCGGCTCTCTTCTCATCCACAGGGCCGGCGACAGGAGCCCCGGACCCCGCGGATAGACAGCGGCCAGGCGGGGAGGCAGAAGTTTGGGGTCCGCTGCGAACTTCACTCCGTGCGCCGCCAGAGTCCTGGGCCGGGGATGCTAATGCTAAAGCTAATGCTAAAGCTAACGTGTGGTAACGTCAACGGAAATATCCCCACGCGGGAAACCACTCGTGCCGCTTCGGGGCTCGTGAGTCGAAGGAGCTCCCGCTAGAAACGATCCGCGGCGGGGAACGGGAGCGGGAAGGGAGAGGCTCTGAGGCCGCCGCTGTCAACACCTCCTGCCGCTGTAGCCTCCGTACAGAGCGTGTTAGCGTGTTAGCTCCTCGTACAGGGTTGCCAGATTGGGCCAGGTTTTGCGATCCAGCCAGTGTTGCCAGATTGGGAAGGAAATCTGCCCAATCTGGCAACACTGGACGAGGTCGCCACCGCCGCCTCTTACAACAGCAGCCGTGTTGGAAGAGTCCAACACAACACACGGGCCGTGACGTCAGAGTCAGGCGCGCTACCCGCTGACCTCATGGATGAACTCTGAACGATGGCGCCGCCCGGAGGACTACAACTGTAGTTCTGTATCTGTAATAAATAATTTATTGTTATAATAAATACATAATGAATAAATGATTAATCACTGTCTTGACTTAATAAATAATTTACACAGCTACACATGTAATGAATAAATAATAATATTAAATGTAATAGATGTCACTACAATATTTGTCTGTACTGAAGTTGTGTACTGGTTGTTGGTGTTCTTCTGCTATTATAAATAGACAATCCATACGTTTACCATGAAATCATTTAAAATTGATTTATTGAGCAATTTTAGCGTTTTTTACTAATTTATAGCTAGGAAAAAAAAAAGGCTTTCATTTAACCCCTATTCGGTGTTTCCGTTATTTTACAATCACAATCTTTCGTGAGTTTCTCTTTTGATCAGCTACACACTTATATTTTATATTGCTTTAAATTAGTTAATGAATTAATAAATAATCATCTCAAAACGTGAATGTTCTTCCTAATAAACGTTTACTTATTATTTATTTTGCAGAGACGACCTCGCTCTTCGCTTCCGGGTCAACGCAGGATTCTCATAACAAGCTATCAGGCTAGGAGCTAGAGCAGTGTGTAGCCTCATCCTCCGCCACTAAACGGACTACTTTCTCCTCCAGTCCTCCCATCATGTCGGACACGGTGAGACCAGCCTCCTTAAACATGACCTTCATTAATAGACACGTGTTAAAATGCAGAGATTCGAGCTTAGCACGATGCTAACCCCATCCTGTGAAGCACCAGGCTAGCTCTGTTAGCTCCGACCCTCTCACCAAATGGGTTCTCGGACGCTTACATCACATAAACTAAAACATGTATGTCTTTAATATATATACTGTGTTTAAATGTCACGTTTTAGAAAAGATGAACCATGTTGGTGATTGGCATGTGTGTAGCTGTTAGCTTTGGCGTGCTGCAGAGCATGTAGCATGTCCCCCTCACACTGCAGAGCGCTCAGACACACATGGACCCCCGGGGTGTGTGTCGCTGGGTTCACTAGCGTCGTTACTAGAGAGGGTTCAACATCGGAGAAATAAAGTGTGTACACACACAAACTCTGGAGACAGACACGAATAGACAGTCAGACACACATAGACAGACAGACACAAATAGACAGACAGTCACAAATAGGAAGTGACAGACAGACACAAATAGACAGACAAGCAGACACAAACAGACAGACAGACAAAAATAGACAGAAAGGCGGACATACAAATAGACAGAGACACAGACAATATAGGCACACACACTCACCTCGCCTCATCACCTGAACCCCTCTGCCCCCCCCCCCCCCCCCCCCCCCAGGAGACTAAACCGTCCAGCCACGACGGAGACGGAGGGGATAAGAAGGAGGGAGATTACATCAAGCTGAAGGTCATCGGACAGGTGGGCCGATCAATCAATATGATCAATAGAACAGGGATCAATAGAACATTATGAATCCTGTCCCCATGTTAAAGGTCCCATGGCATGCTACTTTATGGATGCTTTAACATAGATATTAGTGGGCCGCTAACATGAAATTCAGCCGTCTAAAGCCACCACAAGCCAGTCGCAGCTTTCCCCAAACGCGCCGTTTCGGTGTCATTAGCTTTAATGCAAATGAGGAGGAGAGAGGCGGGTCAAGGAGGAGCAGCTTGAGGCCACGGAACCATGCGCTCTGTTTACAGTGGATGTATCGTAATGGTAAGGCGCACACAGCCTTTGGCCGTGTTCTGTAAATATTCTAGAACACTCCGGGTGCTCTGACTGGGAGTCCTGGAGCTCTATATCTAAATAATATCATATTATACATAAATATAAATGTATATTGACATTGCCAAAAGCTGTGTGCGCCTCCAGACGATTTCATGAATCTCAAACGGCTGCGTCGGGTTCTCCGACGTCTCTGGTTCTTCCACTTCCTCATCAATCTGAAGTAGACTGAACCGGGACATGGAGGAGAAAGGGATTGTTGCCCGCAATTGTCTCCCCCCAGAGCCTCGCTGCCAAGGCAACACCGTCTCGGAAGCGGGCGGCGGGCAGCGGGCAGCGGCGCTCCAGTGGGAGTCAATCGTGGGCAACAATCCCTTTCTCCTTCATTTCGCGGTTCACGTACTTCAGGGAGGCAAAACCAAGTTCCTTTCCCCGATTTCCCTCTCAACCATGGCTGAGATAACCCCAACTACGAGCCTCGTTGTTGAAATACCAGAGACGTCAGAGAACCCAACGTGTTATGCGCCGTAACACCAACAGCAGAACGGTTATCCAAATAACAAAGAATTGTACAACAGTCGTAGCTCATTGTCTCATTTGCGGGTCAAATTCTCTGGGCGGGCAAAGCAGAGAAAAGGGAGGTAACCTGGCCCATGACGACATATGGGGCCAAATTCGAAATCAGCTTTCGTTTTTCAAAGGCGTAGCAGGATACCTAGGGCTCGTTTTACACCTAACGCCATTGGGGGACCATAGGCAGGCTAGGGGAACTCGTGTATGTTAGAAAACCTCATTTTCTTGCCATGGGACCTTTAACGTGTATGCATAACAGTCCACATGTTTGACTGGCTACCATTGTGTAAGTGAAATGTGTCCATGAGAGTGACCACACTAAACTAACCTTCCAGGGCCCCAGACTAAAGGCCGATTCATACCTCCGGATCCGGACGATATTCGTCCGTCCGCCCCAAACGTTGCCTCCGGAACTACCCTTCATACCGCCGTCTGGTTTCAGCGTTGTTATGGATGTTACGCAATAAATCCTCTAGAGGGCAGTGACTGTCGTTTCACAAATTAACGGCATCGACAATCGCAAACATGACATCTGTAGAGATGATTTTGCTTTGCGTCATCCAAAATCTACAAAAAAAAAGTGCAAAAAGTGTGCGGTGGCATGTGACACCCCTCACCAACCCACAGATTATCTCCTCAAAATGTTGTTAAATGCCCAGTTACAACTCATTGCCAAAGCAGGGGAACAATAAAATAAAAAGGTCAGGTATATAGTATAATATAAGTATAAAACGTTAAATACAATATGTATACATATCAGATATTATACTACTATTATCTATTTTCGCGAATGGTCTGACTTTTGACTCTATACTGCCGCCTCGATTTCCGGTGGTATTGCTCCGTTTCTCCCGGAGCACTCCGGATTCGTAAGCTCACGAGTTCGGTCCCTTGGTGCGGACATTCTGGGCTGTTGCGAATACAAACCATCAAACTCGGGAACGGACCAAACTGCCGGTCCGAGACCCAGCCAGAGAGGTGGTCTCGGTTCGCTTCAAAACGAACCCTGGTGCGGTTCGCTTGAGATGTGAAAGCGAACGCACCTCGGTCCGATCAAGTTCTAAAAAATCATACGCCTCTTTGGACGTAACAGGCACCCGCTCAGCCGCGCGCATTATAAGAATTATTGTTTGATTAGCGGTAACTCCAAGATTAGCAGAACGTTGTCGGACCGTCGGGTGAAAATGAGTCGTGGCTCAACATGGAGCTAAGAAGAGACGGAACGTCTATTGGATATTGGGGTCCGATATCCAAAAGACATTCGGTCTCGTCTTTGCTCCATGTTGAGCCACGACTCAATTTCACTCAACGGTCCAACAAAAGCACATAAAAAGTATGCTGGAAAATATACATAAAAATGATGCATTTAACACATTTAACACATTCACACAACGCTTTACCCCGCCCCAGACCTTTTTGTCCAATGATTTAACGTTCTTTGCACACATCCGGGTTTGTTGACAAATTCTGGCACTGTTGCGAAAATTGCAATGTGAAATGGAACCGTACCAAAGCACAAATATTTGTTTTTATTTAGCGTCTTCAACATGCATTATCGTGATAGAGCGATCGAATTAAAATCAATCGTAGGCCATTTTTTATCGTTCATATCGTATCGCGCATTACTATAAATATTTTGATAATAGATGCAGAAATGTTCAAATTCAGTTTCTCATCTAAACTGTTTGTGTGCGTGCATACGTTCGACGAGCACGGAACGACTCGGGCTCCAAGGGAGCGCGTCTGCTTGTCATCGTGCCGCTTGACAGGACGCTGCGCCTCCTCTCTGCCCGCTCGCCTCTCCATTGAGACTGCATTAGCGAGCGCAACAAACGCCTCGTGTGTGAAAAGCCCTTTAGGGCCCCTGAGGCAGAGCCCTTCACGGGTTCGGGTACCCGCACAATTTGGATGAAACAGGTGAAAAATTATTTACTGTGTCGGACACGGGTCGGGTCGACAATCTGGTGATTACACAATCACCAGATTGTGTAATTCCCCGGCATTTCATCTAATAAGTCTAATATTCCTTCGGGTGTGGGACGGATGTCGATATCAATTTATTGCGGGTCTGGTGCGGAATGTAATTCACGCTACTGTCTGATGCGGTTTTAAGTATTGCGGGTATCGGTGGGTGCGGGGTTGCAAAATAAGGAAGGAATGGTACTGGCACACTAGCCGAAGGTCGGAAATACGAGTCAACAGTTTGCTTGCTCATTGTTCAAATGCATGTAGCAGGTTGTGAAATCTTTCTCACAAACATTTACGCTCGCTCAATAATCTCAAGGACCCTCCCCCTCCACACATTAGCCACTAACAGTGGCCGTTCCCCATCCTTCTCACACTCATTGGCCTGCTACAGATTCTGGATTTAATGATGCGCCCCTTCCACGTTTAACGTGTCAAAATAAAAAAATAAAAAAGGGTAAATTCAGTCGCAGACTCTCAAAATTTGGTCGCAGTCTGGAGCCCTGCCATCACATCATGTAGGAACACGTTAACATGATGGAGAGGTCGCAGGTTTCAAACCTGCTACCTCTGCATCATGTTAATGTGACGATGAGAGGGGCAACAGTAAACTAACCATCACGCCCTGTAGCAACACTTTAACATGATGGAGAGGTCGCCGGTTTCAAACCTGCAACCTCTCCAGTACCTTATGATCCATGTTCCATAGCCGCTCTTTGCGGTTGCATTTTGATTTAACAAAGATGTATTTAGAATTAGATGTCGGCGGTCACTTCTCTGTGGCTGAGTTGTTCCCAGTGTCCTCCCCCCTCTACTCACCCCCCCTCTCTCCCGTCTGTCCTCCCCCACCCCCCCAGGACAACAGTGAAATCCACTTCAAGGTGAAGATGACCACGCATCTAAAGAAGCTCAAGGAATCCTACAGCCAGAGACAGGTGAGAGAGAGGGGGATGCTAAGCGACGAGAGGCTGAGTGGTGGTCCATGTTGCTAAGCGACGAGATGCTGTGTGTGTCCTCCAGGGAGTCCCTATGAACACGCTACGGTTCCTCTTCGAAGGCCAGAGGATCACAGACAACCAGACTCCTAAAGAGGTACCCAAAAGCACGCACACAACAACACAACGCACACTACAACACACACACACTACAACACTGTCACGACCCCACTGGTATACATGGAAAACGGCTCTTTCTAGGCAGGAGTCGTGACACGTAGCCAACCGCAGCAGGCAGGCCACTGGCTTCCGGCCACCAATGAGTAAGAAGGATAGGGAATGGCCACTGTAAGTGGCTAATGTGTGGAGGAGGAGGGTCCTAGAGATTATGAGCGCGCATAAACGTCTGTACGAAGGAGAAATATTTCACAACCTGCTACGTGCGTTTACAATGAGCAAGCAAACGATTGACTCGTTCTTCCGACCTTCGGCTAGTGTGCCAGTGCAAGTCAGTCCTGGCGGGTCTTATTTTACAAACCCCGCACCCGCCCGTACCCCCAATACTTCAAACCGCATCCGACCCGTGTTCCGACAGTAGCCCGACCAGACCCGCTATAAATTGATATCGACACCCGACCCGCACCCGATGGAAAATTAGAAACATTAGATGGGAATTACACTGTCTGGTGTTTGGCTTGGTGCTTTGGATTGTTGTGCAAAAAAAGCACATCATCCACTGTTGACGGTTTGAGTTGACTCCTCCTCTCCTGATTAACATATCTAGCACCGGTGAAGTCTCGCTTGCAATCGCAAAACCCGCGCCCGACCGCGCTGTTCAGACGTCCGACCCGACTCGTTTCATCCAAATTGTGCGGGTCACCCGAACCAATGCAGGACTCTGCTTCAGGTGCCATAAAGTAGGGCCATATGAAATCCGTTTTATTTTTTTCCAAATTCCGTTTTTTTCTTTTCCAAATTCCGTTTTAATTTTCATTAATTCTGTTTTTACACTTAAAATCATCAGAACGAGTGTAAAATAAGTGCAAACGAATACAATTTAATCAGATAGAAGACTACATTTATTAAAACATCACAACATTGCACTGTTTTTAGTGCTTCAAATAAAAACATGACATAAATATTAAAGTGCTTATAAACTCTTTTTTTTATAAACTCAAATTGTTGTTTGAAGGGGCGTGCCCTGGCTACGGCGTTCATTGTTTTTCATATGGATTTTGGACTTCAAGTAGTCATCGCACGTATCTTTGCGTTTCCAATCGATAGTATGTTGACATATTCTACAAAACACCTGAGTGATAGAAGTGTTTTGGATATTGTTTGGGGTTTGAATTTGAATTTGGGGTTAGAACCGAATTACGGGCGCTTCAACTTCTTCTTCGGCTTCTTGTTAGGAGCGGGACCTATTGTTTGCGTGGTGGACCGGGGATTTTTTTTTAACATTGTTGTGCGAGTGACTGCTAAACATTCAGTGACGTTAATGTCACCTGTGTTGTTTCCCTTTTCCCTCGAAACTGAATTTCACCAAAATAATGGCGAATTCCGCTGCATTCCGCTGCATATTGTAAATGTGACGTCTGATGTGCCTTGTCCCTGTTGCATGTTATATGTTCTGAAGAACAGGAACCTGCTGGAAATCAGTTATTTTACTAAGACAGGCCCGTTTTAAATTGTAACTTTGTTACTTTTAATACTTTCCTGCTTAATAAAATAATAATAAAAAAAAAATTATCAGTTGATTCCGTTTTTATTGTCCAATTCCGTGATTCCGTCCGCGTTTTTGTTATCGCGGATTTCATAGGGACCTAATAAAGGGCTTTTCACACGGGAGGCGTTTGTTGGGCCTGATAATGCATTCTCAATGGAGAGGCGAGCGGGCAGAGAGGAGGCTCAGCGTCCTGTCAAGCGGCACGACAAACGGGCGCACTCCCGTAAAACTGTCGCTTCCGTACTTGTCGAACGCATGCATGCGCAAACCTGGAAACCGTTGGGATAAATGAGAATCACAATAAAATGTGACACTGAATTTGAAAGAGCACATTGTAATTTCTGCAGCTCTTATCGAAATAGTTATTAGTAATACAGTGAAAGTTAGTAGAAATGTGAATATTTGGTTGGCATGTTGATTAACGGTGTGTGCCCCTAAAATTTCTGGTTGCGTCCCTAAAATGTTCAGTTAGGGGCCACAGTGCTCCTAGTGAAAAAAATCTGGAGCCCTGCGCACACTACAACACGCACACTACAACACACACACTACAACACACAACCAGACTCCTAATGAGGTACACAACACGCACAATTATGTCCACTCCATCACCTCAGATTCACCATGTGTTGACTTTTTGTCTACTCTCCTCCCCTACTCCCCTCCTCTCCTATCCTCTCTCTGTCCTCCTCTCCTCTCCTCTCTCTGTCCTCCTCTCCTCTCTCCTCTCTCTCCCCCTCCTCTCTTCTCTCTCCTCCTCCCCTCTCTCTCTCTCCTCTCTCTCTCTCTCCCCCTCCTCTCTTCTCTCTCCTCCTCTCCCCTCCTCTCTCTGTCCTACTTTCTCCTCTCCCTCTCTTCTCTCTGTCCTCCTCTCTTCTCTCTCTCCCCCTCCCCTCCTCTCTCTCTCTTTTCTCTGTCCTCCTCTCCTCTCTTCTCTCTCTCTCCCCCTCCTCTCTTCTCTCCCTCCTCCTCTCCCCTCCTCTCTATGTCCTCCTCTCCTCTCTTCTCTCTCTCTCTCCCCCTCCTCTCTTCTCTCTCCTCCTCTCCCCTCCTCTCTCTCCTCCTCTCCCCTCCTCTCTCTGTCCTCCTCTCTCTTCTCTCTCTCCTCTTCCTCAGCTGGGGATGGAAGATGAAGACGTGATTGAAGTGTATCAAGAACAGACGGGCGGACTTTGTAACAACTGAAACCTCCACAGCATATTCATATTTTTTATTTTATTCTTTATATTTGTTTTATATGGTTATCTTACCCTTTCCTCTCATTTCAAACCATCTGGATCCAATGTGACGAGGCTAGGGGTGAATTAAAGAAAAAGGATGAGTTCATTCATTCATTCGTTCATTGGTTCATCTCAGCTCCTGGACCTCGTAGATTCATCACCCTTTCATTCGGCCTTCTGGAATCAGAGGAGACATCAGAAACAAAGTGATATTCTTGCCTCATGATCTTTGAGTCTCAACATTAAAAAGCGGAATGCACGGAGTCGGCCTCCAGCGCTGCCTGGCTCAGAGGCCCTAGGGCAGAGGGCTTCGCCCCCACGGCTTGGTACCTCACAGCGCTGATCATGTTCCTACTACATCTCAACTCAACCTCCCCTCACCAGAGACCATCTGTGGTGAGACGGCGCCTATTGAGCCATTTTCTGATTGGCTCGGATTTCGTGCCATGTCACTGCAGCCAATCAGAAAGGCTCGTTGTACGATCGGTGTTTGAGGTTTGATTCCAGCGATGACTTATTTTATGGATGCAAAAAAACACAAATTCTTGTACAATTTCGCAACCTGTTATTGCATTTTTTTGAATATAGATGACGCGTGTGGTGTGCTAATACGTTTGTGTTCACGATATTTGAGCAATACGCCCCTAATGTATATCTTAAAACAACCTCTTTTGTAACTTACTCTGAAGAGGCTTGCTCCAAATTTAGGAATCACGATTTAGGGGCCACTCACACTAGGGCCATGGCCCCGTGCCCGAGCTCATTTGCATACTAAAGTCTAGAACGTTTGGCTAGTGTGACCACGCCATCCGTATTCCAGCACGGAACAGCCCTTTGGCCATGGCAAACTGGGGAGAGGTGTGCCGTGGCCAAAGTACAGATGCTAATGAGATTACACGTGCGGATGCGCAACGTGAGCTGGATGACGTAGTCCTTGCACGACCCTTCTTTCTTTATAGGTCCATGCCCTTCTTCCCCTCAACAATCATTTTAAACAATGGCACCAAGCGCTTCACGAGTGGCTTTACGTTGGTGCGATAGTGAAGTCGAGTGTTTACTTGAAATTTGGGCCGACGACAGCATTCAGTCGTAGCTGGACACCACGCTTGGTGATGACGTATTTATCGTATTACGACATGATGACGTATGTATGAAGGAGCAATCGTGCCCAGGCCACGGCCTTCGGGAGCAGTGTGACCATGGGCCAGCGGGGGGAGTGGGGAGGGGGGGAATCGTGCTGAATCTTCCTGCAGCACGGAACAGGCCAACGACCCTAGTGTGAGTGGCCCCTTACAGTTTAGGGTTCTACGACAGAGGAACCAAACTCCATGGCGTTCCGAACCGTCGTGGAGGTTTGGGGACTTTGCTTTGCATTCAGATTTTCTCAGGTTTTATTAGGATGATTATCGTTATAATTATAATCATAATTGTTATCACATGGGTGAATCGCATCAGGAGGAAGGGACCCCGGATTGGGCAGCTTTTTCGAAGTACAGGTTCCCTACTCCCTACTCTTTTGCCTCATAACCCCTAGCTCCTACTCCCTTACCCCCTAGTTCCTACTTGGGCCTCTTTGACTGGAACCCCCTTTTTAAATAGCTGGGGAAAAGGTATAAAGGGGTCAAACCGCCAGACGTCGATCCAACCAGGCTTTAGTTTGGTTTTGGTTATCTTTGATTCAAACGTGATATTGTTCTTGGGTTTGATTTTCTGAAGTGCCTGTTAGTGTTTAGGTACGACCCATCTCCCACGCCGCCCCCTTCCTTACCTGTCCTACCCCAGCTGCCCCGTCCTACCCCGTCCTACCCCAGCCCAGCGGAGGTTCAGAAGTTAAGAGCCCCCCAAAGAGCCCCAGCAGCAGACCTGAGACCAGCCCAGCATGATGTAGTGTGGAGGTTCAACCGGTAGACCCCCAACAACCCCTAACTAGACTAGGGGCCGGGCAAATTGAAGTCAGGGGGGGATTTTTGATTTTGGTCCCTCCCTGATGGCCAGTCGTCCATCGTTTCAGTGAAAGCAAAATTAAAAATTTAATTGAGAGATTTCGTCCATTTCAAATTGAGTTATTGATGTGTTTCAGGCGGTTTTGATCGATGTGTCCCCCCCCCCCCCTTTAAAGTAGTAGGTCGGCCCGTGTTCGACCGGGCTGGGAGGCATGGTCTTTCTCTGGTCCTCCCCTCAGCAGAGGGTTGATGCAGATGGTTTGAAATGACGCTGGTTCTTTTGCCCTTTTTGAATAAAATGTTAAGAAAAATTAACGATACGTGCGTGATTATTTGATTTGATTTGTCTCTTTAATGACTGTGTACTGTCTCTTTAACCCATTTACTCCTAAAACGCCTGCTGAAAACGCCTGCTAAAATCCTATGCTATTCTAGGAAAAAGAACCTAATTTCCTGAGGGTTTTCTGAGAAAATAGTAAGAATTGTCAACGTCTACATAAACCTTAATATCTAAGCCTCTGGAGCACCTAGAAACATGAAATAAAAAGCATTGTAAAGGTAAGAACTAGAGGTTTTATTAAAACATGCTTCCTGAGCACAACCATAACAGCAACATTTTATAAACACTATAAATCAATGATATAAAATACAACAAATACATTTTTTACCAAAGCATTGTAAAGGTCAGAACTACAGTTCCAACCCATGGGAAAGTCCTGAGGTGGAACTGGTCTCACGACCAACAAGGTACATGAAGCACTCGTGGTGCAGAGGGACATTGCACTGCTTGCACCCCATCAATGTAGACCCTGGCTGGACGCATGTCGGTGCCGCTGTGCTTTATTGAGCACTCCCTGCAGGTCTTCCTCTTGGTATTGATCTGAGCCAGATCATGGTCAGAAGAAGCTCCTGTTGGGGCAGTGGGGAGCACACAGGGAGCACTTCTTGCTGTGACAGGGACGATCAGCTCCTGGGACAGATCCTCCAGCCCCTCCTCCTGTATTTCCACCCAGGTCCTCCCACAGACCTGGCAGCAACAAAGGCATTGTAGCCCGCAACACTAAAGAGGTAAAAGAACAGCCTCCTCCACCACTTCGTAGACCGGTGGCGTATCTGGTAGTAGGCCACCATCTGGTCCAGTAAATCGACCCCCTTCATGTGTTGCTGATAACCGGTTCTCCTCTTCACTGACCCATTAGCTGTCGGGTCATGGATGTTGGACAGGACCATGACCGTTTTGGTGTCCTGCCAGACGAAGAAGGTGAGGTCATCCTGCTGTGTCACATTGAATTGGTGTTTGTTTAGACCAGCCTTTTTAGTCAGCTCCTTGTTTTTAGGGAGGTCCTTCCTCCCGGCACGCACCGTGCCACACGCTTGCACACCCCTGACCTGCAGATCCAGCAACAACTTCACACTGGTGTAAAAGTTGTCCATATAAACACACAAGTTTGACCCAAAATACGGTTTAGCCAGGTCTGACACAATCCGGTAAGCCAGGCCTGTCTCGGTCTTGCCTGCAATGGCCCCTGTGTAAACTTGAAAAAAAATTACGTAGCCTGTATTGCTCTGCCATGACCCACACCTTTATCCCCCACTTCACCGGCTTCATGGGGAGGTACTGCCGGAAGGCAAGGCGTCCCTTGTATTTCACCATGCACTCATCCACGCTCACAAACCCATTGACCTCATAGAGGGCCTGGAACTGATGCAAGAGGAGGTCCATGAACCGCTGGATCTTCCAAAGCTTATCGGATTTATCCAAGGCAGGGTCCAAGTTATCTTCTAGATGGAGATATCTGAAAATGCATAATATGACAAAGAATTTGAGCCTGACATTTATTTCCATCATTGTGTTTATTTGTATTATGTTATTTATATTTATTCATAATTGTATTACTATTTATTAAGCTATTCATTCATTATTCCATTATTGTATTTATAACCAACTTTATTGTATTCATTCATTCAACCATCATCACCATTAGTAATTGCTATAGCACCACTATCATTACTGGCCATTCCGTTTTCTAAGAGAAGAGAATGGAACTCGGAAGAGAGCACAAGAAAACAAAACATGAATAATTACCTCCAGATCACGTCGAAACGGTCCCTTGACATTGCCCTGGGGACGTTTGTTTGGTAGAGCCACTTACTGTACGTCCACACCAGGAGCGACCAAAGCTTTGGTCGCTCACAAAGTTTCGCTGCGAATTTTTCTGTTCGCTTTGGTCGCTCAAGTCGCTCATGACGTACAATTCAATTATGCAGACGCATTTAAAGGAGCCGTATGCGTTTAGTAGGCCCTACAGACAGCCATATCAAATAGTGAACTCTCCCATACACCTTGGCCATATTGCCGAGACGGTTTTGCTTGTTCGATAAAGTGCTTCGACAACAAGTAGGACAGTGATTCCCCCCAATATAAAAAAAAATCCTAAAATGTAGGCTAATTACAACCGAGAACAAAAAACCCTGCGTGCTGTAGTAGTTGAAATATGTTTCACTGATCTGGATCTGCAAATCATGATCTGCACTCATTCGTCGCATTCAAAACAAATAGACATTAGCAGACATTAGCGCACATGGCTAATTTGCATACGTGCACAGGACTGGTTGGCTCCGCAAGGCAAATAATGGAACATATCTATCTATCTAGGTCTTTCTGTCTATCTATCTATCAACGCGTGTCTAGTTTTAATGTGATGTATTGTGTGTATGTCCAGTCAGACTTGTTCTGTGTGGTCTTGTAGGCTACTGTCCTGTGTGGGCCGAACCACCTAAATGGATTCCCGACGATTTGTGTCGTTTGGTATTAATAAAGACTTGACTAGGCTATCTATCTAGACTATTTAATTAACAATTATTCACCTCAGGCTCTGTGAATAGTGGGGAATAGAGGGATAAAAGACAAGAGATATATCCCTTGTCATTTATCCCTCGTCTTGTCGATTAGTTTGTTTATGTGACGATTTCAAAAACTTTTTTGGTTTTGTTTAAAGCATGCTACACGCGATTGGTTGGTTAGATGGGTGGCATGTAGAGCAAATTAAAATGAGTCCCGCTTAAATACGAACGTTCTAGATGTAGCCTATAAATACTCCCGCTTATCATCACTTGATATCCAAACCACTATGGCGTTTCGATCTCTGAACTGAAAAAGGGTGGGTTCGTACAACACCGGGTGCCCAGTTACAGCCGCTATTAATACTTCAGCCGACATTTTGTTCAGTGAGTGAATAAAGGTAGGTAGGAACCAAAGTGCCTGCCGATGTTCCCTGGGATCCACGCAAGCGAAGAGCGTCTACATTCCGATTGGCTGTCAGTGTTTGGCCGCTGAAGCGAATAATAGTCATTTGCATAAAGTTAAAAAGTTTTCAACTTCTTTTTGACGCTCTGGTCGCTCAACTTTGGCCGCTGGTAGCGTTGGTCGCTTTGGTCGCTCTTGCCCATAGAAAGTGAATGACTTCCGGCGATTTGGTCGCTCAATTCGCTTCTGGTGTGGACGGACAGTGGCTGTTTCCCAATGTCAAGGAAGCATGCTCAACGGCCGCCCTTTTAAGGACGCTACGTCATAGAACGCCGACAAGCACTGTTCCAATGTTGAGGACACTCGAAAGCCGCGCCATTTTTGCGTCCTTTGTTTTTGAGAATTCCGAGATTTTTCAAGGATGCATCGCTGCATCCTAGACGAGCCAAAACTACCCACAATCCTCTGCGTTCACTGGGCGGGTTCTTGAAAATGACAGAGCAGTACACGTTCAAACGAAGTGAAGTTATATTAGTTTTCAGAAATATTTTGTGCCGTATTGCTTTTTATAGATTCATCATGTTAATGCAAATAATCAAGCCTAAAGACCTGTGCCACTTTTCAAACGTTTTTGCAACTTAATGATACGTTGCTATATTTTGCATGGACGTAGCTGGTGTTAAACACCACTGTCACCAATGTCAATTTACTCGCTCACAAGATTACATTATTTATGTATACCTATTTATGTTTGTGTTGAATCGTTTTTTTTAGGGTCAGCCCAGCAAACGGAGGCTTTTGTGCGCCTTAGGGTGGCGCACAAACATTTGTTTACCAGTGGAAGGTTCAAAGGTTCAAAGGTTTTTATTCGCCATTTGTGCATAAACCAGACAGTTCATACACATTGGAATTCTTGTGCAGGGCTTCCCAAGTCGAGTACAGAATTAATACAGAGAGAGAGAGAGGGAGGGGGAGGGGGAGGGGGGGGGGGGGGGGGCACAATAAATAGTAATAATAAAAAATATATAAAGTTTTAAAAATTGAGATAAGGACAAATTTAAATTTAAATATTTAAAATTTAAAATTACAATTCTATACTACATCAGTGCGGTTAGTTTAATTACTTTTTTTTGCTAACAAATGGAAATCAGACAAATCAGGTTATCTGACTTTCCTTTTAGAAGATACACTTGGCCACTATTCGGTCTGGAGGTTCAATTTGCTGGCGATGCAAGTGTAGCAGTAGCAGAGAACTGCAGGGGAAATGATGGTATGGCTGCTGAAGTGAGCGTCAAATATTCCACGTTTTCCGAACAGGATTTGGAAATAATCCTGCAGTCCGTGCACCAGGATTGTTTGACGTAGATGACAGTTCCACCTCCCGGGGTTTTACCGCTATCCCTAGCGCTCCGGTCCCCCCGGAAGACCGTATATCCGTCCAGTGTCACAGCCTCGTCAGGTGACTTTCCCCCAGCCATGTCTCGCAGAAACACAACAAGGTGCAATCCCGGAAGTCCTTCTGCGTGGATATCCTTCCTCCCTATGCTGGCCAAACGCCCGAGCCTTCGCTGCACTCCTCCCCATCTACCGCGTCTCCGCTACGGGCAGTTGGGTGGGAGAGCTGCCTGCCGGTGGTTGGCATGGCGATGCAATGAGTAGCTCCGGGTAATCGCTCAACGTACTCGGGTCAAACAGGCCAGAATTACTGCGCTCTCTCCGTATCAGTAAGTTCGCCCGGTCGTATGTGATGTTTAGGGACAGTTTGATTGCCATAGTCGGCACTAAAAAGTGAGAAAAACATAAAAGACGCAACTTGACTATGGGGAGCTCCGCGACGTCGCACTCAGAGGAGCGCCGTCACCATGGAGACAGGGATAGTGCCACTATCCAATGTTGTAAAATTAATGCACAACCGATCATTTGCAATGTTTGTAATTTTTAATGAACGTATATAATTGTATTTTATATGATATACGTATGTGTTCAAAGCACTGGTAGATTGTAGGCATATATGAATGAATGAATCAGATCAGTTAAATAATATATCCAAATAAATACACGTTTATCATCTCTTTCTTTGTCTTTTCCCCCCTGCATAATAGTAATCAACCGTACTGTAAATGTGATGCATGAATTAAGTTCTCAGACAATTTCACTTAGTTTTATAAAAATTGAATGGATTTTCCTTTTAATAAAGACAATTCGATCAACCACAACAAAGCTTTTGTGACTTCCCCAAAGAGGCTCCATGCGAAGGAGACATGACCGCATTCATAACAGACAAAAGTCAAATAAATATCGATCAGCTTGATTGCTGCCATGTTTTATTCATAAGCGCACATGTGTTTACAAGCGGACACGCAGTATTAAAAAGCGGAAGCGGAAGCGCTTCCACACTACCAAGTCGTTCCCAAAGTCCGACGTTACAAACGCTAGGAAGCACTCGAGCTAGCACTCTAGTCTCATCTCCATAGGACGCGACTAGCAAGGACGCGTCCTAGCAAGGCTGCAGCCTTCACTTTGGGAAACAGCCTTAGTCTGCCTCCAGTAATCGCGGCGTGCTGGTAGCTTTAAAATTCCAAAGCAAAGACGCAGCCCGAGGAATGTTTTCATTTCCGTTTTCGAGACCGGGGTCCACTTTGAGGTCGTGGGGGTCTGGCTCGTACCTGTTCCGCGTACCGATTCGTTTCGGTCAATAACGTGTCCCACAGCTGATCGGTAAAGATCCTGGAAAACACATCGAGTGGGCTAGCATCCAAGGGGATCGGATGTTTCACCCCCGGTGTGCGAGAGAATGTCTTTGTATTCCGAGGCTGGTAATTACCGGTTCTCCAGTCCACCTGGAATCCCCGAAAGTCATCCTCCTCCTCTCCTTTGGTGTCCAAAAATTCCCACTCCTGTGCCCGATCCAGTGGATCAACCGGCACAAAATCATTCTCGTCCTCCCTCTCCGACTCAAATCTCTTGAATTCTATGTCAATATCACTGCCATCGCTATCAAAATCCTCCATTTTCATTGCTACTTCTCGGTCGCCAGCTAGCCGTGTCGCTAAAAACAAAGATAGAAAATCACGTGTATATCTGATTGAGTGACGTGATTTTCAGCCAACCAAAGTGCATTTTGGTGGTCACCAGATCTTGACCAAAGCCTTAAGACCCACCTCATGTTTATTTTAACCAACCAAAGTGAGTTATTTGCTGCATTCGTCATGAAAACTATCACGTGTACAAAATGCTGCGCCACGCAGCAGCTGGCAGAAGAGCTAATGTTGCGCCATGCAGCTCCCGGCAGGAGGGGCAATGTTGCGCGACGCAGCATCCGGCGCCAATGGGTTAATGAATGTGTGTACCGTCTAATGAATGTGTGTGTACCGTCTCTTTAATGAATGTGTGTGTACCGTCTCTTTAATGAATGTGTGTCTACCATCTAATGAATGTGTGTGTACTGTCTCTTTAATGAATGTGTGTCTACCGTCTAGCGAATGTGTGTGTACCGTCTAATGAATGTGTGTGTACCGCCTAATGAATGTGTACCGTCTCTTTAATGAATGTGTGTCTACCGTCTAGCGAATGTGTGTGTACCGTCTAATGAATGTGTGTGTACCGCCTAATGAATGTGTACCGTCTCTTTAATGAATGTGTGTGTACCGTCTCTTCGATGAATGTTTGTACCGTCTCTTTAATGAATGTGCGTGTACTGTCTCTATAATGAATGTGTGTGTACCGTCTAATGAATGTGTGTGTACCGTCTAATGAATGTGTGTGTACCGTCTCTTTAATGAATGTGTGTGTACCGTCTAATGAATGTGTGTGTACCGTCTCTTTAATGAATGTGTGTGTACCGTCTCTTTAATGAATGTGTGTGTACCGTCTCTTTAATGAATGTGTGTGTACCGTCTCTTTAATGAATGTGTGTGTACCGTCTCTTTAATAAATGTGTGTGTACCGTCTCTTTAATGAATGTGTGTGTACCGTCTCTTTAATGAATGTTTGTGTACCGTCTCTTTAATAAATGTGTGTGTACCGTCTCTTTAATGAATGTGTGTGTACCGTCTCTTTAATGAATGTGTGTGTACCGTCTCTTTAATGAATGTGTGTGTACCGTCTCTTTAATGAATGTGTGTGTACCGTCTCTTTAATGAATGTGTGTGTACCGTCTCTTTAATAAATGTGTGTGTACCGTCTCTTTAATGAATGTGTGTGTACCGTCTCTTTAATGAATGTGTGTGTACCGTCTCTTTAATGTATGTTTGTACCGTCTGTTACGGCCCATTGTCTGGGCGCAGGCATGAATAGATAGACACGAGAATAACTGAAAAATGGGGGGTTTAATCAGGGTTCCGCATGAAGTCATAAGTGACTTAAACGGCCCAATGCCGAACAATAATGGTCTCATGCAGGAGACGGAAAAAGGAAGAGGCGGCCAGGCTTAAGCCCAACCGCAAATCTTGGTGTTGAGAGAGAGACTGCTTCCAGGGTCTGGTCTTCTTAAGTAGCCTACACCACCAGGTGTAAGCAATGATTACCAATTGGCAGCTGGAAGCAGGTGAAAGCTAGAAAAGAAGCCACAGAACATAATAGCACCAGCAGGGGGTGCTAGAGTGCATAAACAACCTAAACAATATAAAGGGGGTCGTAACACTGTCTCTTTAATGAACGTGGTGTGTACCGTCTCTTTCATGAATGTGTGTGTACCGTCTAATGAATGCGTAGGTTAGTTGAGGGTAGGGTTGGGTTAGGGTAGGTTTAAGTTGGGTTGGGTTAGGGTAGGTTAAGGTAGGTTGTGTTAAATTAGTTTGGGTCAGGGTAGGTTTAGGTTAAATTTGGTTGGTTTAAATTAGTTTGGGTCAGGTTTAGGTTAAGTTAGGATGGTTTAAATTAGTTTATGTTAGGGTAGGTTTAGGTTAAGTTAGGGTAGGTTTAGGTTAAGTTAGGTTTTTTAAAATTAGTTTGGGTTAGGGTAGGTTAAGTTAGGATGGGTTAAAGTAGTTTGGGATAGGGTAGGTTTAAGTTAAATTGGGATGGGTTAAATTAGTTTGGGTCAGGGTAGGTTTAGGTTAAGTTAGGTTGGTTTAAATTAGTTTGGGTTAGGTTAAGTTAGGATGGTTTAAATTAGTTTGGGTTAGGGTAGGTTTAGTTTAAATTGGGATGGGTTAAATAAGTTTGGGTTAGGGTAGGTTTAGGTTAAGTTAGAATGGGTTAAATTAGTTTGGTTTAGGGTAGGTTTAGGTTAAGTTAGGCTGGGTTAAATTAGTTTGGGTTAGGGTAGGTTTAGGTTGGGTTAGGGTAGGTTTAGGTTAAGTTAGGATGGGTTAAATTAGTTTGGTTTTGGGTAGGTTTAGGTTAAGTTAGGCTGTGTCAAATTAGTTTGGGTCAGGTAGGTTTAGGTTAAGTTAGGATGGGTTAAATTAGTTTGGGATAGGGTAGGTTTAAGTTAAGTTGGGATGGGTTAAACTAGTTTGGGTTAGAGTAGGTTTAGGTTAAGATAGGTTGGATTAGGTTAGGGTAGGGCTGGTTAGGGTTAGGGTGTGTGCTATTTACACGTCCCCATTTTAGCCCTTTCTATTTTGTTTTAGCTGCGGTACACATTAGCTGTATTCGAAATCGTTCCCTATTCACTCACTCACTATTCTCTATATCGTGTTTATGATATAGTGCTCTATATAGGGAACGAACAAACGAAAATTCAGGCACTACAACACGAACCCAGCGTTTTCAGATTCATCCACCTCAGTGATCGTTTTTGAAAAGCATCGTTTTCAGTGTCGGAATTCTCAGTTTTAGTGTGGACGGAAGGGCTAAATGGATAATATTTAGGCTTGGCTGCGTTCTGTTCCTGTTGTGGTAATAAGAAGTAGCGACCCCCATCTTCATCTGCCTGGAAGCTGCCTTCTCCGGGTCAACTTCATCCTGGATGGGCTTCCTTCCAATCGGGCCCTGCTCCTCACATTAAGCATAGCCCAGCTCTACCCAAGACTACCCAAGCACTACCCCAAGTTTTTTTCACTGTTATCCCTCAATAAAGTTTCTTTGATGTTTTGTTAATTATGTATGACTAATGCTGCCCTACTGTGTGAAAGGTGTGGGAAAACTTTGCCATAGCTTATGGTCATGATGTTTACGTTGAGAAATATGTAGTAGCCAGGCCTACTGCTTAGAAATTAATTTTTATGAAGCTTGTTTATATTTCCAATGATGATAAATTAACATTTAATTTCTGCGAGTTGTGAAGATTATACAAATAAATATTAAATCTGCTGAATCAGAATACTCAATAAAATCTTTAGTGATGGATTGTATATGCCCTTTAACTGAAGTACTGTACAATAAGTGCAATTTGGAGGTACCTACTTGTATTTAATTAAACCGACTTATCTCCAGATGTTTGCGATAAACTGGAGGATGACGGTAGAAAATCCTCCTAAATAAATGATTGAAGAGCCCCCCTGGATCGGCTGGGAAAGTCATAGTCACGCTGATTACAGGTGTTTTTAAAATGCGTACGGCTCTCCCAGGACAGCCACGCAACAGAATATATATATTGTAATGTCATATTGAGAACATTTAGATCGGGGGACACGCAACAATCGGGGGATGTGGACACCCCCTGAATATTGACGGCTATTTTGCACACTACCATCACAATTATAGCCTAACATAACACTTTACTAGACACAAATGGGCCGATTGCTCTGTCGCTAGCTTAGCCACTTTTTAGAGTTTAACACGGGTTTAAACTCGTCGGTGACGCAAGAAGTCATGTGACGTCTTAAACTCCATTGCTGTGTCATATGTACTTGTGGTTTAACAAGTACATATGACATATAACTTGCGTTTTACCTTGATCTCAATTGCTGTGTCTTCAGAGAAATTCACATCAGACACGAGAGGGCGTGTTTTGTGCGTGTTAGTCTAATCTCGCAACTGACGTGGTTTTAGAGGAGACTAAACCAGTTTGCAAGATGAAACAAGGCTCCATCATAACCAACACACACACACAGAATTAGTTTTATGAATAATAGGTATGATACATTTACACTTATTACACCAGGTAGGCCTTCAGTACAATACAGGCTACAATATAGGAGTTGCTTAAAGTGCCCAACTAAAACTCTACAAAGAACAGAAATACTGACGGAATTGCGGTGTTCAAAAGAGCTGCCCTCTTCGATCCGAGGACATTTAATTCGAAGTCTTCCGGCTTGAAATGGAAGCTGCAAACCTTCTTCAGTTGTATACCTTCCATGGCTGTGTCTTCTCCAAATTTCGGATGATTGATAGCCCGTAGCCACTGTTTGCAACGTTCCAAATCTCTTGTTGGTAGGCGATGAAAACTGCTTGTCCTTTCCTTGTCCTGCTTGAACATCCCAGCACCATGCAAAAGTTCACCATTTCACAAGAAAGAAATACAAACGAGGAGTAATTTGCTAATGACTTCACCAGAGTTCCCTAGAAATGTTGTTTGAATCAGCTGTCTTGCGGTATCAGCTTGGTAGACGGAACCACAAGGTCTCTGATATACGGAGATCTAGATCAGTGGGAGTGGCCTGCGAAGCTGTGCATCGGGGTGCATGGTGGGAGTTGTTGTCTTCAATCCACAAGCGACAAAAAGTCACTTTCTGCCTTTTATCGGTCAAGACGGCACCAAATTAGAAATGTATTTCATTACTCGACTACATATAGGACCCAATTTCAATATATATTCATTTCTCCACCGGTGAAATGCTCCTTTAAAATCAATTTTAACCAAAGAAAAGAATAAATCCATGAATTCAACAAATAATAAAATCATTAATTAAACAAATACTGTAAATACATATTTATAATCTCTGTAATGTCCAAACTGTCTCTGAGACAGTTACACTCCAACCAGTTACTATGATTTATGATACATTCAAATACATTTTGTAACTTCTTAATCAATTATGAACACCTGTAGACTTTTAACTCATAGCCTTCTCGATTCCCATTATAGCTCTGTGTGGGTTTTAAATGAACAGACAAACATCTCATTTGCTTTCTAGTATGAGGACAACTAATTTATGAATGGGACGTGCAAGTATTGATGAATTAGTAAGCCTCTGACCCTTTTTGTCTAGACTCCTATTTCCTATTTGCACTGAGGCTTTCCTTACCAGGCCATCTTTGCCTTTGCATACGTTGTAGTCGAAAATATAATCGAATTATCTATCACTTCAACTAACTAAAAACATGAGGAATCGGGGAGTCCGGATCAAGTATTGCTACCCATAAGCAAGCAACAACAAAGCCGAGTGAGGTTTGCAAAGACACTCCAGAATGATTCTCGTCCTGCTCCATATATACCCAAACCTTACATAATATGAGGTCAGACTTACACAAAATTTTGATTTGCATAACATATTTTTCCAGGTCACAGCTTTACCCTTGACCATTCATTAAACACAAATGTTGATTTACATAGCATATTTTTCCAGGTCACAGCTTTACCCTTGAACATACATCAACCATTATGCATACAGAACGATGGTGTACATGTGAGCTTTACCCTTGAAAAAGCACACAAGATAGGAACAGAGTGAACTTGCTCCCTGGCGCCATGTCAAACCTAACTTATAGGGGAGAGGTGATCAGCTACCTTCCACCATTAAAGTATCTATATGTTATATAGGCCTGATAATAATCATAGTTTACCATAAAATGTAGGGTTAATTTCTTCCAGAACGTCAGTTACTCTGCCGAGTCTCCACTCACAGCGAGGAATTCCTTCCTCTTTCACTATGACTACATCTCCAGGTTTTACATTTCTCCTAGGAGAATGAAAACGCTGTCTGAGTGCAATGTTTGCCAAATACTCTTTCCTCCATCTCCCCCAAAACTGTTCAGCTAGGTACTGGACTTGCTTACTGCGCCATCCTTTCTTGGCGTACAGGTCTTCTGCTACAAATATTCCTGGAGGAGGAAGTGGAACGGTGGCCTTCATGGTAAGTAAATGGTTTGGGGTAAGTGGATCTAGAGCGTTGGGATCGTTTATGCTATCAGTAGTAGGTGGGTGGCTATTTACGATTGACATTACTTCGTACAGGAATGTTCTCAAAGAAAAGTCGTTCAAACGGCCATTACTCTGTGAAAGGACAGAGCTTAGGATAAGCAATCTACAGCTGATGCAGTGCTGATGTATGTTCTCTCCCTCTTTCTAGGGAATTGTATGTACTACCTTGGGGAGAATGGCCTTTCAATGAGGAGGGTGATCCTCACTGAGAACAACCCTCTCACCAATATGCGTACAGATCGCACGGTTTGACACTTTCAAAATGCGTGCAGTACATACGCCAAATGACCATTTTGCGTGGATATGATACGCAAAACCCAGCATTAACTGAATGGGAAATGCAATATTTTAGGACAGATTCACCATTAAACGTGTTTCTAATGACATTTCTAGCGAGAAATGTACTTTTTCCTTGAATAATCTTCAGTCAGTGAATGTGTATGATCTTTATTAATCTTTATTATCTGAATGGGAAATGCAATATTTTTTAACCCAGCATTAACTGAATGCGAAATGCAATATTTTAGGACAGATTCACCGTTAAACGTGTTTCTAATCACATTTCTAGCGAGAAACATACTTTTTACTTGCATAATCTTCAGTCAGTGATTGTGTCTGATCTTTAGTTTTATAGTTATAAGGAAGATTTTATCGGCTCGCTCGCATGTTTCAACGACGTGAGGTTGCTAGGGACGCTGCTTTCGCTAAACCAGCAGCTCACGTGTTTCCTGCGTTTGTGTTATTAAACCGTTACTTTATGTAACTTTTAATGATATTGTCATAACCACAGGCAAGGTAGTGAGCGAAGTAAGCTTGATATCAGGTTTATTGGATTCCACAATCGGACAGGCAGGCACAGCTCCACCGGAAAACGACAACAACCAAAACTCCCGCCCGGAAGGAAACCCCCGGAACCCCCTCTCAGAAGGCCCGCCCCTTCCTCCCGAACCCTGTGATGCTACAATATCATCTTGTTAGAAACAGATTTATCTGAGAGCCAGCCCAGTCGCCAAAAGCATACGTTGACAGTGTACGTTTTAGTGAACACTGGATTACGTCGCATTTCAACATAAAATAGCGTGTTAAGCACACACACACACACACGCACACACAATGCATTTCGCTGCTAAAACAACAACTTGTGCTGCTTCTGGGTGGATTTTGAACAGGATGTGGGCAGGACGTTTTTTGCAGGCAGGACCTGGCAACCCTGCGCTGTTGCCCGAGGTGCTGAAATGCTCCGGAACAGATCTGGATCCACCATGGCCAAAATAATTGTATTCTGCAATTTTTCCATGCTACACAGAACGAAATGTAAACCCATACAAATAAAGACTTCATGGTCATAATCATTTAAAAATCCTTAATCTCCTGAGTGTGTAGGGTGGTATTCTATTTCTTTCAACGGGGCTGCATCCAGTCACTTGACCGTCATGGTTGCTATGGTGGTTGCTATCGACCGCCCCCTCTAATCCTTATGGCTCCAAAAACCACGCGGCAAAGGAGCTGCCGTCAATTGTATTGTTTTTGTCGTTAACTAGGGTCCGATGGAAAATAGACAGATATTCCAAGGTATACTTAAAAGGCACCTTGGATGTTTTTATTTTCTGCAGTTTAGACTTCTTCAATAACCTTTTTTTTAAAGCAAAACACCAAACCCATTGATTTAACGAGGCAGGGTTATTTGAAACAATTTATTAAATAAATATTTGCGAGAGGTCATTCCATCTCCTGAGTTTGCTTCCTAATTATGTCTAGTGTACACCCCTACTGTCCACAAGTACCCCCCCCCCCCCTTCCCCATATGGATTTGGATCATTGTTGCCACGTCCCAGTGGTGGTGGTGGTATCATATATATGAAAGAGGGCATTCAATTATGATCAATTAGGAGGCCAAAGCCCTAAAGGATGTGATGCAATAGGTGACAACATTTAAGCAAGCTGTACCTTGGCGTCTCTTATACATCAAAGGGGGTCTCAAAGGACGCATATACGCTTTAACCTGTGGCTCCAGCCATACAGGAAATGACTCAGCAAGTGCTCCATCTCGTTGCACCTCACCCAGCGGCTCGCTTGCTCGCTGAAGTTCTTCCCAGACCTACACCCTAGCCATCCAACATGCATATCTGAGAATCAGGCCTCTCTTTAACAATAACAAAAAGTTATGAGAGAAATACACATTAACTTTTTGTTATCTCATAAGCGGCGTGGTGCCGGCTCCTTTTCATTAACTGAATGGCACTGAATGGGATATCTGTTTCTACACAAACGCAGGAAACACGTGAGCTGCTGGTTTAGCGAAAGCAGCGTCCCTAGCAACCTGACGTCGTTGAAACATGCGAGCGAGCCGATAAAATCTTCCTTATAACTATAAAACTAAAGATCAGACCCAATCACTGACTGAAGATTATGCAAGTAAAAAGTATATTTCTCGCTAGAAATGTGATTAGAAACACGTTTAACGGTGAATCGGTCCTAAAATATTGCATTTCCCATTCAGATAATAAAGATTAATAAAGATCATACACATTCACTGACTGAAGATTATTCAAGGAAAAAGTACATGTCTCGCTAGAAATGTCATTAGAAACACGTTTAATGGTGAATCTGTCCTAAAATATTGCATTTCCCATTCAGTTAATGCTGGGTTTTGCGTATCATATGCACGCGAAATGGACACACCCGCCCTCCACAGTAGTTAATGCTGGGTTTTGCGTATCATATGCACGCGAAATGGTCATTTGGCGTATGTACTGCACGCATTTTGAAAGTGTCAAACCGTGCGATCTCAGGCCCCGTTTACACGAGGACGCTTGCGGGTGAAAACGACAAAATATTTCATCGGAAGTGCCTTTCGTTTAGACGGTGACAGCGTTTTTGGGGCATGAAAACGCATAAATCTGAAACCACCCTCCAGAGTGGAAAAGTTGAAAACGCTCCGCCGTAGCGTTTCCGTCTAAACTGCCAAGACGCAAAACACTGCTCAGATCTGCTCACGTCGCGTACGCGTTTACGTCACATACATGTGCCAGTACAAGGAAATAAACAAACATGTCAGATTATTTCCATGCGTCGGACCTTCAAGCTGCTCTGGCAGCTCTAACAAGCATACAGGAGTATTTCCACGAAATGTACAGGATATTTAGCGATAGTATTACTGAACAGAGAAGGATCTTTTTGTTTTTTGCGGCACGGATAAGAGAAGGAAGATTCTACGCATGCGCTCAGACATGGCGGTGTTGTGTGATAGTCTATCACAGCACCACCTAGCAGCCTGGCATGCATACCCAATCGAATTCCACACACTTTTGCGTCACCGTATGCACGCAGATTTCCTCCCGAAAACGCTTGTCTAAACGCGGAATAAAAAGTGAAGACGCAACGCCACTTCTGCGTCTTCTGTTCAGACCGTCATCGTGTAAACGTAGCCTTAGAGAGAGCAGGCCACTTCCAAAACCTCTCTCTCGCCGCACAGCATCCGAAATGCCCTATGCATGGTTATGCAACCTAATCCCACCATTAGATGGTCAAGGTTGACCGGGACCTCTCGGCAGCAGACTGATTCAATGGCAGTGTCCATGCTCCGGCACCACCCACACGCACACCAGTCACACCCACACGATCCGAAGGTGGAGCTGGAGCCTGAAATTGATCCCTTTCCACCGGGTGGCAGTCGGACAGTACAGGCATGTCCCTCACAGGCTCAGACGCGTAACCAGCCATATTAAAATCACAATTTTCCGCCGTGGAGCGTAGAAGACGTTTGCGTGTCTGCAGCAACGACCTAGTAGTCCTACCATGCCAGTGACGTCATTGGCGCGCTAAGTAGGTACAGCAAGACAAGGTCAGCTCGACTCGCTTCCAACAATTTCAAAATCTCACAACTTCCAAACAATTTTTTAGGCCTATTGATTTTACAAATCAAAAATGAACAAAATTGTCTTCTAAATGGAGGAAATTAAATTGGAAGCACGTTAATTGACTGGGAAACGGTCGAAATACTTTTTTCAACCCCCTAAATTAACTATTCAAAATGCAGCTTTCATTTCAAAGTGTACATTTTTCTATATATATTTTTAAATTGGTGTAGGCTATGCTATGTTCGCCCATGGTTAAATAAATGTTTAGGCCTACTAAACATTTTTTAGTAGGCAATGTTTTATCCGCAAAGACTGAAATATTTTTTAGAACGCGGTCATGCACCCCGTTATCGGGAAACCAGGCCCAGTGTAAAGGTGCGGACACACCAAAAGCGTATCCCGCGTACCATGTACGCGCGTAATGCAGATAAAATGTTGCTTGACCATTTTGTGTCAAAAATGGTCCTACATACGCAGCTACGCGCCTGTGGCTGTGCTGGATTTAGGAGTCCGAGGAAGGAAACCCAAACGCCGCCGTGTCTGGGTGCATGATAGAGCTTGAATCGGGTTAGATTAAATAATCTCGGATATAAATAACAATAATCGGGTTAAATAACTTCACATGGAGTGTCTGGTGTGTTTCCAGCATTCGTAGTGTTGATCGGCAGAGAAATAGTCCGCCAAGACGTTGAGGTTGCTTAGCAACCAGAGACTCTGTCCATGCAAGTGAACGCAGCGTTCACTCTTCGTCATAACTATCAAACCAAACATCCTTCACATTCACCGAGTGAACATTATGAAAGTAAAATGCACATTTCTCGCTAAAAATGTTTCCATAAACGCATTTAATGGCGTAACTATGTTACTATTTCCACCCAGAATAAAGAAAGATGTCGGCCGTATGCTACTGTGCAAGGGTCACTACTCTCTGCCAGTGACGTCGGGTCAAGCTCCACGCTGATTGGCTATTGCGGCTAAGTATCACGCGTATGAGCGTAAAAAGTTCAATTTTTTGAACTCCTCGCGTACGCGCGTATATATACGCGCCTCATACGCCCCTAACGCGAGTAAAATGTTGCTTGATACGCATGATACGCGTGTACACACCTCATACACGCGTAAACCAATGCTTCCCTATGGAAAAATTGCCGATTTTATACGCGTGGTACACGGGTAACGTGTTTGGTGTGGCCGTACCTTAACGGACGATCACCGCAATTGTGCAGGGCCCCGTTTCCCGATATCGATGGATCTTCGCTCGTAAGATGGTTCGAAAGATGGATCTTTCGAACCATCGATAATTTCTTTGGAGCGTTTCCCGAAACTCCTCTTAACGTGAATTTAATGGCGTAACTATGTTACTATTTCCACCCAGAATAAAGATAGTGGTCGGCCGTGGCTGCGCTGGAGTCCGAGGTAGGAACCCCAAACGCCGCCGTGTTTGGGTGATAGAGTTTAGATCGGGTTAGATTAAATAATCTCTGATATAAATAACAATAATCGGGTTAAATAACTTCACATGGTGTGTCTGGTGTGTTTCCACCATTCGTAGTGTTGATCAGCAGGGAAATAGTCCGCCAAGACAGTGAGGTTGCTTAGCATCCAGACACTCTGTCCATGCAAGTGAACAGAGCGTTCCCTCTTCGTCATAACTATCAAACCAAACATCCTTCACATTCACCGAGCGAACATTATGAAAGTAAAATGCACATTTCTCGCTAAAAATGTTTCCATAAACGCATTTAATGGCGTAACAATGTTACTATTTCCACCCAGAATAAAGATAGTTGTCGGCCGTGGCTGCGCTGGAGTCCGAGGTAGGAAACCCAAACGCTGCCGTGTTTGGGTGAAGAGTATAGAATAGAATAGACTTTATTTGTCATTGTGCATTGGATACACAACGAAATTTGTTTGTGCAACCACTAACAAAAGTGCAGTTGTGCTGGGTGGAGGGTAGGAGTGTAGTGTGATTATTAAGTTCTGTGATGGCCCTCGGGATGAAACTGTTCTGCAGTCTGGAGGTGCGGGCTGTAGTGACCCGGTAGCGCCTGCCAGAGGGTAGCAGGGTGAAGATCGGGTTAGATTAAATAATCTCTGATATAAATAACAATTATCGGGTTAAATAACTTCACATGGTGTGTCTGGTGTGTTTCCAGCATTCGTAGTGTTGATCAGCAGAGAAATAGTCCGCCAAGACATTGAGGTTGCTTAGCATCCAGAGACTCTGTCCATGCAAGTGAACGGAGCGTTCCCTCTTCGTCATAACTATCAAACCAAACATCCTTCACATTCACCGAGCGAACATTATGAAAGTAAAATGCACATTTCTCGCTAAAAATGTTTCCATAAACGCATTTAATAGCGTAACTATGTTACTATTTCCACCCAGAATAAAGAAAGATGTCGGCCTTATGCTTCTGTCCAAGCTCACTACTCTCTGCCAGTGACGTCGGGTCAAGCTCCATGCTGATTGGCTATCGCGGCTAAGCGCCACGCGTTGGAGCGTTGAAAGTTCAGATTTCTGAACTCCGGGCGTTGGTGCGTTGGGCGCGTTACTGCGTTTACGTGCGCAATTACGTGCGTCTGCCGCGCCTAAAGGCGGCTGCATGCTTCAGCGTTGGTGTTACGTTGTTGCGCAAAATTTACTCAAAGCAATTCATGCTCCCTTTTAGGTTGCGCGTGTTGCGCGTGTTGCCAAGCAATTTACCGCCAGAACAGTAGGTGGAGTAATATGTGGAGTAAAGTTTTTCGTTGAAGACGACCTCGAGAATTACGTCTTTGTCTGTGGGAGTCGTTGGTTTGTTTATGTGCCAAAGTTTGATGATCTCCTTTCGCGAGTCATCCGATATCTTCCCGACTCTCACCAAAACCGGCCCTTGTCAGGGAGCAGCTGGCAGATTATTTTTTGTCAGATGCTGGCGTGTTTCCCCACCAGTACAATGTGCTACGATTGGGTATGCGCACTGACCAATAAATATATATACATTGGTCACTTGGAAGCATGCATATGACTTTTGATTCATTAGTTATCATGTTACACAAGTTACCTAATTTGGTTTACGTCAAACTCATTAATTCATATCCATATAAAATGTTTATACAACAGCTACTGCCTTGACAGATGAATGAATTATTTAAGTGTAGGCCTATAGCCAAAGGCTTTAAGCTATAGCGCATAATGTCCACATAAATGATATGGTAGGCAGCATTATTAGAGAAAAGGGGTTTATTTATCAAATACAGAAAATAGTCCCACCATACACGCACACATTTTTCATTCACTACACACTCACGCTTTCAAATTTCATTCACTCAAAGAGGCTACTGAACTTATGTTTCACACAGAACATGAACACTTATGTTTCACATAGAACGTGAACACAAAACATTACGTAATTAATTCAAATAGGCTAACACTAAAACAAATAAGGCCAGTAGGCCTAATAGAACGAATATCGGGAGACAAGATCATTAAAATGGCTCACAATCCCGCATCAGCTGTTTGATGTCGCGCATCAAAATAGCACTTTGCCCCTGTGGAAGGGTTTGCATAAAGGGTTCGCATAATTATGTGCCAGATCGTGTGGTAGGTGGCGGTATGAAAACAGGAAATGTGATACTCCAGACAGGAAGTAGTAACCAGACGAGCAGACCAATCACAGCCTTGCAGGCTGCGCGGCTCGCGTAAAAGCTTACGTAAAAAATGACGCAAGTCTAGAAAAATCGCCCGACGCACGCAAGACGTGAGAAGTCGCGCAAGGGGTGCGCAAGGGCCTCTTGCGCTTGCGCTTACGCTTACGTAACTGAGCATAAATCGCCCTTAACGCCCCTAACGTGACGCTTCAACGCATGTAACGCGTCTACGCGCCTATACCAATGGTTCCCTATGCAAAAATGCCGAGTTTGGACGCCCCTAACGCGAGTAACGCGTTTGGTGTGGCCGCACCTTGACAGCTATGTTGCACAAAATTGCAGCTAAGGCTGGGGTAGCTTTGGTTGAACCGGAGGACATTGAGGACGATGACGACGAGGTAGATCGGTGTGAGGATGGCCTTCCTCATAACTACGCGGCTGGTTTTCATGCACGTCGAAGAGTGATTGAGACTTTTTTTTAACCCCCTCCACCCTCCCACATGTCACTAAACATTCCCGTCAACGTGACCAATCCCCACCATATCCCAGCCTTTTGCCTGCTCCTTTGCATTTTTTTAAATATTTTTATAATTAATATTTTTATTTTTTTAATAATTTTTTTATGTTTTATTTATTTTTTACATTATTTTATGCTACGTTTTATGAGTAGCCTATGTCAGTCTGCACAAATCCCTCCCACTTTCTCTCACACATTTTAAGTGCCCTGCCCAGTGCCTGCTCAAACATTTCCTGGACTGTCTCTCTCAAACTAAGAACATAATGGCCCACATTAGGCTCAGACCCACATGATACACCATTACCAATGTGTTATAATAAAACGCATCCAATACTAGGAATGTCCGCTGGTTACGCCACTGAGGCTATAGTAGGCTAACGAGGCTCTTAGCGTCCTACGAGTACCCTGGAGCACTCGTTAGCTACTCGTGAGCGTTTTGAAGACGTTCGTTACCAAAGATGCTTTCGGGAAACGGTGTGAAAACTGTACGATGCTCGTACGACCCACTCTGCGATCCACTTACTGTACGTCCACACCAGGAGCGACCAAAGCGTCAAAGACGCTTTGGTCGCTGCGAATTTTCGCTGCGAATTTTTCTGTTCGCTTTGGTCGCTCAAGTCGCTCATGACGTACAATTCAATTATGCAGACGCATTTAAAGGAGCCGTATGCGTTTAGTAGGCCCTACAGACAGCCATATCAAATATTGAACTCTCCCATACACCTTGGCCATATTGCCGAGACGGTTTTGCTTGTTCGATAAAGTGCTTCGACAACAAGTAGGACAGTGATTCCCCCCAATATAAAAATCCTAAAATGTAGGCTAATTACAACCGAGAACAAAAAACCCTGCGTGCTGTAGTAGTTGAAATATGTTTCACTGATCTGGATCTTCAAATCATGATCTGCACTCATTCGTCGCATTCAAAACAAATAGACGTTAGCGCACATGGCTAATTTGCATACGTGCACAGGACTGGTTGGCTCCGCAAGGCAAATAATGGAACATATCTATCTATCTAGGTCTTTCTGTCTATCTATCTATCAACGCGTGTCTAGTTTTAATGTGATGTATTGTGTGTAGGCCTATGTCCAGTCAGACTTGTTCTGTGTGGTCTTGTAGGCTACTGTCCTGTGTGGGACGAACCACCTAAATGGATTCCCGACGATTTGTGTCGTTTGGTATTAATAAAGACTTGACTATCTATCTATCTAGACTATTTAATTAAAAATTATTCACCTCAGGCTCCGTGAATAGTGGGGAATAGAGGGATAAAAGACAAGAGATATATCCCTTGTCATTTATCCCTCGTCTTGTCGATTAGTTTGTTTATGTGACGGTTTTGTTTAAAGCATGCTACACGCGATTGGTTGGTTAGATTGGTGGCATGTAGAGCAAATTATAATGATTCCCGCTTAAATACGAACGTTCTAGATGTAGCCTATAAATTCTCCCGCTTATCATCACTTGATATCCAAACCACTATGGCGTTTCGATCTCTGAACTGAAAAAGGGTGGGTTCGTACAACACCGGGTGCCCAGTTACAGCCGCGATTAATACTTCAGCCGACATTTTGTTCAGTGAGTGAATAAAGGTAGGTAGGAACCAAAGTGCCTGCCGATGTTCCCTGGGATCCACGCAAGCGAAGAGCGTCTACATTCCGATTGGCTGTCAGTGTTTGGTCGCTGAAGCGAATAATAGTCATTTGCATAAAGTTAAAAAGTTTTCAACTTCTTTTTGACGCTCTGGTCGCTCAACTTTGGCCGCTGGTAGCGTTGGTCGCTTTGGTCGCTCTTGCCCATAGAAAGTGAATGACTTCCGGCGATTTGGTCGCTCAATTCGCTTCTGGTGTGGACGGACAGTTAGGCTCAAGATGCTTTCGGGAAACGGGGCCCAGGACCGGTACACACACTCAAGTAGGCCTACATATTCATACACAAAGTCAGACATTGCAAAAATGTATCTTAATCACTCACACACAGAGACAATGTTGTCTGGTTTTATATTTAAACAGTCTACAGAAAACAAAACACACACACACACACACACACACACACACACACACACACACACACACACACACACACACACACACACACACACACACACACACACACACACACACACACACACACACCTCGATGCCAAGACTCCCTAAACCAAGTCATTAGTTGATTAAACTACGGCAATTACCTAGTAACACCCTTTTATCCAGTGACCTCACGTTGATATTTCATAATTGCAATGGTCAAACTTCATTTATTTTATCCCTTGTAGGCCTAATATAAATTAGCCGCATTTTTTCGGACAGCTGAATTAAAATCGATGAAAACGACGTAGGAGAAGAGCTACGGTGGCCTGTACTGGCCTGTTTTGTAAGTTTGTAAGTTAAACCATTTTTAAACCATCGAGATCATCAGATGAACATGTGTCTCGTTCCACCTTCCGTCCGCCAGGGGGCGCTCTGAGCCAAACAATTGAAGGATCACGAGAGATGGCTGAGAAAAAGTTTGAATGAATGCAAAAAACCCGAACTGTGATTCATGATATCCGTAAAGGAGTTGATGTTCTTGAAAAGAACGAACCATTTTGGATAGATTTGATTTAAACGATAACGTAAACGACCTCATCGCATATGCGTAAAGGCAAATTATGCAAATGCATAGAAGGGTTATTTGCCCCATTATGCCTCTGATTAGGAGACACCAGCAGACAATAGTCACTTTATAATCCCCTAATCGACTCCTGAAGCTCTTCAGTTACTCTAAATCCTTCTCCATAGAAGAACGTGTGACTTGGATAATAAATCCGTCACGGAAAATACCGACATTGACCGAAGCTAAAACCCGATCTCCGAGTTGATAAAATTTGTCCGTACCAAACAGAACGACGTGTTGTTTAAAAGTAAGAGGAACATACCGATGGACACGCACACACACACACACACACACCAAGTTAGACACGCGCGCGCACAGATACATACAAACACACATGCCAAGTTCCACACGCGCACACACACACACACACACACACACACACACACACACACACACAAACACACATGCCAAGTTCCACACGCACACACACACACACACACACACACACACACACACACACACACACACACACACACACACACACACACACACACACAGGCGTCTTAAAACAAGTCTCTGCGCGTCAAAGGTCCGCGTCTCGTTGCGTAAACCCGTTCCGTGTCTGTTTACACGCAGACGGATGTTTCACGGGGCTTTTATGTGGCTCAGCAGCGGGGCTTTTATTGTGAAGCACCGGGTCTTGGCCGAGAGCGTCGGGCGTGTGCGCTGCGGGAAAAGGGGGGTCGGAGTGGGAGTATTTATTTGGACAGAGTCTGATTTCACCGGAGGCCGTGGAGGGGGAGGGGAGGGAGAGAGGGACGAGGGGGAGGTAGAGGGAAACGAGGGAAATGGAAAGGGGGGGAGAGAGGAGGGGGGGGGGAGCATTTACAAGAGAGACATGACAGGGAGGGGGTAGGAGTTAGGGATTAGGGTATAGGGGGTAGGGGAGTCAGAGCAGTAAACTGACCCCTCTCCCCCCGTGGGTCCCGGGCCGGTCTCTCTCTCCCCCTTCTCCCCCTGTGGGTCTCGGCCTCTCTCTTTCTGTAGATCACATTTCCAACACTGGGATACCTCACACTGCAAAACACTACCAGATGTGGGGCGGGGGGGAGACGGGGGAGACAGAGGGCCTTGTAGGGGGGAGGCTGGAGAGAGAGACTTCTTCTGGGCTACTGGCTCCGTCCAGTGATGGGGGGCTAGTCTCTCTCTCTCTCTCTCTCTCTCTCTCTCTCTCTCTCTCTCTCTCTCTCTCTCTCTCTCTCTCTCTCTCTCTCTCTCTCTCTCTCTCTCTCTCTCTCTCTCTCTCTCTCTCTCTCTCTAAACTTCCAAATAATAACTAGGTCAAATCAAAGCGAGGTCACAGTGAACAGGTTGGTCTGTAGTAGTTATATTCATTTAATTTAAGAAGTCTAAATCTAAAATAACTAATGCAGAATACATCCTGGCACTTAAAAACAGTCCTTAGCATTATGTAGCGTCTTACCCTTGCTATCTGTGTTGTCTACGGGGAAATGGGTTAACCTAGTGATGGTTAGTGCTTGGCACTTGGTTCTATGAACATCCTCACTGTACCCACAGAGATATTGTTGTTGGTCCCACGGTCGAACATACCTGGATCCACTGCGGCCTGTGGGTAGGGCTCTCTACATAGGGTCCCGTGTCCGGTTAGAAACACACAAACACACTTAAAGTTAGAAACGCAAAGTTTCTAACACACACACACAGTTAGACAAACACACACAAAGTTAAACATACACACATAAAGTTAGAAACACAGAAGTTAGAGAGACACACTCACACACACACACAGTTAGACAAACACACACAAAGTTAGAAATACACAAAGTTAAACATACACACATAAAGTTAGAAACACAAAGTTAGAAGTTAGACACACACACACACAATTAGACAAACACACGCACCTTGTGATCTTTAGACGGGTTCGATTAAATTAAATTAACAAGTTATGAACCTTATAGATTAATTCACTTTACGTTTGAATCACAACAAAATCAGAGTACACTTAAGAGCGACTTCTCTCAAATCATTATTTTTATAAAACCGGGAGTAGGAGGAGTAAGAGGAGGAAGGAAGCCGGGAGTAGGAGGAGGAAGGAAGTAGGAGCTAGGGGGTAGGAAGTAGGAGGTAGGCATTCCAACAAAAAATTAATCAAAATGAAGACGAGCTTTTCTCCCATCATGTCTTTTTGGACCCTCTCCCAGCTCAGAGTCCACTTCCTCTAACCCTCTCCCTCCAGCCTGCACCCGTCCTCTGAGACACAGGAGGCCTTGTTCCTCCACATACTGAGGCCGGGACAAAGGGAGGCGGGGGAGGGCGGGGGAGGAGAGCATGATGGATCCAATTCCAGCCCCGGAACGCCGGCCTAAGCCTTCCAGGGCCGTTCTCCCCCCCAGCCTGCGACGTGTTCCTCCTGGCCCCCCCGAACGAGCTCTGAGAGGGCGTCAGTGCAGAGACAGAAACAGAGGTTTAACTAGTACAGTGTGGCCAACTACACGGGTTTAACTAGTTTAAGCACATGTGTAACTAGTTGAATGCGTTGTTAGCCATACTGTACTCTGCAGAGATGTAATAGTTAAATAGTTAAACACATGTGTAGTTAGCCATACTGTACTAGTTGAACTAGTTAAATACCGCGTTGTTAACCATACTGTACTCTGTGGAGACTGACTCACATTTACATTTGAAATGAAGTAGTAACTTCAGTACTAACATGAAAATTATCTTACTAAATAGGAAAACTATTCCCTTAGTAAAGGGTTAGGGTTGGCGACTTACCAAAAGTCCATTTGTCAGAAAAAAGGAAAACAACAATATATCTCTGTGGGAACAGTGAGGAGGTTCATAGTACTAACAATCACTAGGTTAACCCATTCCCCGTATATAACACCAATAGCTAGGGTAAGACGCTATACCACGCCAAGTACTGTTTTTAAGTGCAACATACATCAGTCAGAGTTTAGTTTTTAGGAGTCTAAACAGTCCAATAAACACACCAGAGAGCAGACTTTTTTTAACAAACTGTTTATTTTGTAAAACTGTACAGGTACAACTTGCTGCGCATCAAAAAAAAGTCCTTAAAGAAAAAAACAAGGTTTTCTAAAAAAAAAATCTTATAAATACATATGTTCTGTCAACGAGTGTATATTTACAAATTATGTTCAGCGTTTAAAATGAGGCAGATTTTCTGATATTTTCCATAACAGGTTTTTAGAAAAGATGTGTTTGTGTGTGAATGGTGAAATTCTTCAGTTGTTTTTAAGATCGTGGCTGAGCTAGGCTGTGCCGAGCGAGCCTGTGCTAAACTAGCCTGTGCTAAGCGAGATAGCCTGCGCTAAACAAATATGAAATTAGCAGCACCATAAACTTGGAAAAGAATACTTGAAAAAGAACCACACAGGAGTGTAAGGAATGGGCAAAATAAAAAAAAACTTAAGTCTGCCCCGGCGGCGGCCATCTTAGTGCCGTTAGGACAGTGGATGGGCTTTAGTTTAGGGTTGAGGGTTCGAGACCCACACCAAGGTCCGCTGAAGACCACATCCATACCGTCCGGTCACAGTCCGTCGGTGAACAAAACAAAACCACGAAGAGAAACAGAACAGGAACACTTAATGTGGCGTGAGGGGCTCACTCCGTACAGACGTCATCGCTTTGTCCACGGGGGGACTAGAAAAATAGAAATCAGTCTTTGAGACGTGGAGGGGGGGGTCCTCAGTGAGGTACCGTAGAGAACGTCTTGGCGTCGGGGGTCCCAGGGGGAACTGAGGGCGGTTCAGGACCGGGGGAGGACCACAGACCCTCTGAGTCAGGCCAGGAGGGAACTAACGTTTCTTGAGAACACTCTTTGAGGAGATCACTCTTTGGAGGATACTCTTTGAGGAAACACTCCTCTCGAACACATTTCTGGAGGACACACTCCTCTCACAGGACACTCTGGCAGAACACCCTCTTACAGAATCCATCTCCTCAGATCCTCAACGCCCGCCGTGTGCATGTGTGTGTGTGTGTGTGTGTGTGAACCCACGTCCTTGACTCAAGCTCCAATAAATCCACAGGTCCTTTTAGTCCTTCTAACTGTTCGTCCCCCCCCTCCCCGACCCCCTCTCGCCAACAGGCCTACAGTCCTGTTGGCAAAGGGGGGGAGGGTCTAGACGGTGGTCTCGCCCTGCGCGCTATTAGTCAACCTGCGGTAGAACCTCCTCCAGGACTGCAGCGTCTTCCCCGACCAGATCCAGAACCCCGACGTGATCCCCACGATCATGGTCATCAGGTACTTGATCATGAAGACCGTGAAGTCGGGGGTGACCGGGGCGAAGTCCCCCGCCGGGCAGGGCACGGCGAAGCGCTTACACGTCTGCTGGTGCCACGTGCGCTCCCACTGCGGCCGGAAGGCCTGCTCGTAGAAGTAGCAGGCGATGACGATGGTGGCGGGCACCGTGTACAGCACAGAGAACACCCCGATGCGCACCATCAGCTTCTCCAGCTTCTCCGTCTTGGTGCCGTCGTGCTTCATGATGGTCCGGATCCGGAACAGGGACACGAAGCCCGCCAGCAGGAAGGACGTCCCGATGAAGAGGTAGACGAAGAGCGGCGCCAGCACGAAGCCCCGCAGCGAGTCCACGTCGTGGATGCCCACGTAGCAGACGCCCGTGAGGAGGTCGCCGTCCACCTGGCCCATGGCCAGGATGGTGATGGTCTTCACGGCGGGCACCGCCCACGCCGCCAGGTGGAAGTACTGGGAGTTGGCCTCGATGGCCTCGTGGCCCCACTTCATCCCCGCCGAGAGGAACCAGGTCAGGGACAGAATGACCCACCAGATGGACGACGCCATTCCGAAGAAGTACAGGATCATGAAGAGGATGGTGCAGCCCTCCTTCTTGGTGCCCTGGGCCACCGTGCGGTACCCGTCCTCCTTGAACTTGTCGATGCAGACCGCCTTGTCGTCCAGGAAGAAGCCGGCCGTGTAGACCACCGCCACCATGAAGTAACAGCCCGACAGGAAGATGATGGGCCGCTCAGGGTAGCGGAACCGCCTCATGTCCACCAGATAGGTGAGCACGGTGAACAGGGTGCTCACGCAGCACAGGATCGACCAAACGCCCACCCAAAGCTTCCCAAACTTCAGCTCCTCCTCCCTGAAGTACATGAGGCCGTGGGGCTTGGCGAGCTCGCAGGGGGCGCCGCAGTCCTTCACGCCCATGAAGTTATAGTTCAGGTACGAGGGCACCTGGAGCTGTAGCGGGCAGGAGAACGGCTTGGGGCCGCGGCCGCTGAAGGGCGGGAGCGTCACCAGGTCGGGGAGGTGCGGCGTCGGGCGAGAGGCCGACGCCGGCGGCGACGAGTCCGAGTCCGTCGTGTTCTGCCCCACACAGATCTCCCCGGCGCCGTGGACCGGGAAGTTCTCGCAGCGCAGTCGCTCCGGCCACTGGAAGCCGAACTTGTTCATGAGCGCCTCGCAGCCCTGGCGGGCGCGCTCACACAGGGAGCGGCAGGGCGGGATGGCCTGTTCCAGGACCGTGCACACCGGGGCGTACATGGAGCACAGGAAGAACTTGAGGTCCAGGGAGCACTGCACCTTCACCAGCGGGTAGAACTGGTGCACCTCCAGCCCGGCGTCCTCCTGGTTGGTGTGACCCAGCAGGTTGGGCATGATGGTCTGGTTGTAGGCGATGTCCGTGCACAGGGGGATGGAGATGGGCTGGCAGAAGCCGTGCTCCGGGATAGAGATGCCCTTCTCACCGTGGTACTGCGAGGCGAGGAGGGGCGCGAGCAGCGCGGTCAGGAGCATGTAGCGCGTGAGCCACACGCACGCACGGGTCTGAGTCCACGGCGCCATCATGGCAGAGGGGAAAGGGGAGCGAGAAGTCCGCGACGGGAGAACCCGATGGGCGAGAAGGTCCGAAAGACGCGGACCGCACCGCCGTACGTAGGGTAAAAACGCGCTAATACGGCAAAAACACGCCGTCTTACTCCGTGACCGTACTATAGATAGAGTATGGCCGGGTGAAATAAAGGGGCACACAAAGTCTGCTACTTTCCAGAGACTCGAAAAGGTCCAAAAGACGCGAACGCACAGCCGTTAATAGGGTAGAGATGCGTTAACACGGTAAAAAGACGCACTCCCACTCAGTGACTATTGAATATAGGGAGTACGGTCTGGTTAAATTAAGGTATTTTCTAGGGAAGTCCAAAGCCGCGAACCACACCGCCGTTAATACGGTAAAAACACGGTAACACGTCAATATGGGGGGGGGGGGGGGAAGCGCACTTCCACTCAGCGACTATATCATAGATATGAATGAGTGAGTATGAGCGGGTGAATTAAGCCCTTATCTGGGTTGAATGTCTCCGGTCTCCTCCGCTGCATTCCTTATCCCAGCGCGACGCGCGCAACTCTCCACAAAAATGGAGGAGCGCAAAAATAATTCATACTCAGTCCACGAACCCGAACCCCAAAAACCGAACGAACCCGAAAGAAAACCGAACAAACCGCGTCTGATAAGGTTGGTTACTCCATGAAGGTCAGCGCAAGTGGGGGGTTGGGGGGTCTTACTGCCTTTTGGTGCCGGGTGGGGGTGGGGGTCCAGAAGTTACGGTGGTCCTGCAGAAGTCCTCCACGCTTTACGCATGCACGAAAAACAACCCGAACTTCGTCCGGAAGCGGAGCTCGACAGCGTATAATGTCCAGGTTATCCGTGTTAGAAAGTTTCCATTGTTGCACTGGTCGGGTCCTCACTGGTTTAGGTCCTTAATAGTTTGGGCTCCCAGACCACTATAGAGTTGCTGTCTCGTGGACGTCGGCTGCAGGAATGAGCTCGCGCTCCGCGATGACTCCAAGCGCTCGGGGAGCCGGTTTCAAGCCCCCCCTCCCCGCTCCTCCCAGTGCCGACTCGAGGGGGCGCCTTGAAACTCACCACACGCACGCACACACACACACACACACACACACACACACACACACACACACACACACACACACACACACACACACACACACACACACACACACACACACACACACACACACACACACACACACACACACACACACACACACACACACACACACACACACACACACACACACACACACACCAACTGCCGAGTCGTCCAATCGCGCGGTTTGTTTTCTCATGCTCCCGCCCGCTGATTGGTTCCGCTGGGTGAGGGGCGCGGCGTCGCTACCTTCAAAGCTCGAGCCTCATTAGGTATTCAGCGCGTGCACTGGGACTGGGAGGTTTCGTAACCTGTTACTCTGTGACCGCGTGCACGCGACATAACTTTGCACGAGTGAATGCATGTGTGAATGTGTGTGTGAGTGGTTGAAAATGTGTGCGTGTGTGTGTGTGTGTTTATGTGTGTGTGTGTGTGTGTGTGTATGTGTGTGAATGATTGCATGCGTGTGAATGAACGGTTAAATGGGTGTATGAATAAGTGCACGTGTTAGCAACTGGCTGAATGTGTGTATGAGTGGGTGAATTCTCAGGAGAAGAGTTTGACTTACAGTCCAGAAGGCACCACTTGGGGGAATTGGAGAATTTGCCTATGAATGGGTGACTGTGTATGTGACTGTGTGAATGGGTGAATGTCTGGCGCTGTGAGTGGCCACTGGTCAGAAACGTGCGGTAGAATCTTTAAATTTTAACGTTAGCCCCATGCCGTACGTGATGCAAACGCCGCGGTGCGCACCCGCCTGGATCACCCCCGCTAAATGAACCCCCTCTCCCCCAGATCGAGCCCACTATGCCGGGATGGCTGTAGGGGGGGGGGGGGGGGGGCGGGAGGAGTCCTGGACATAATGGTTTTATTAATAGAGGAGGGAATGCCTGAATCACAGAGCAATGAGGACATCAGCTGTCTCACTGATGTCTGGGGTGTGTGTGTGTGTGTGTGTGTGTGTGTGTGTGTGTGTGTGTGTGTGTGTGTGTCTGACAACAATTGTTATACTAATCATGCTCTAACACTCGATACAGACACACACGCACACACACACACACACACATATACCTACACACACACAAACCCTGTCACTGTTGGTGTGTGTGTGTGCGTATGTGTCTGTTTTGAGTATCTTTGCGGTTTGTCTGGTGTGTCTGTGTGTGCTCTGTGCTGTGTGTGTGTGTGTGTGTGTGTGTGTGTGTGTGTGTGTGTCTTTGTGTGAGAGAGACTTAACATTAGACATTAGATAGAGGGTACGTTTTAATCACGTGGAGCAGCATGTGACACTCAAACCATTTATGTGCGGCGAATCGGTCGACTCAGGTATGTGTGTAGACGTTGTGTTTGTGTGTGCAGATGTGTGTTT
>NC_082388.1:1148343-1173343 GCF_031168955.1 Gadus macrocephalus
GGTTGATCCTGCTGGTTAATTAAGGGTCCTGATTGGACAGTGATCCGGGCTGCATCTGAATACTCATACGTGACTGCTATATAGTAGGCATTTTGAAGTGAGTCATAAATATAGCGCGTCCGATTGAGTTTCAGAATGCGTACTACTGCCACATTATACAACGGTCGGTCACTTCGCTATCCCACAATTCAGCCAGAGTCTGGTAACCGAAGAAGAAGTAAGCCGCGGTGAAAAAAAAAAATCTGTAAATTATCGCAGGTGACTTTAATTTTGCCAGCCTCTGATCATGGACCTATTATGTGCAGCGCACAGACAGAGATCCGTAGGTGTTTGGGTGTTGTTCGGAAGCGTTCGGAGGCGTTCGACGCATAGCTGCAGAACATGCTGCATTAACGGTCCATGAGTAGACACTGCACAGAAACAGTAGATACTTGGTATTCGGATGCACCCCCAGTCTCTTCCACCGTTCATGTGGGAGTCAGTCCCCATCCCTCACCCCCCCCCCCCCCCCCCCCTCCCTCCCCGCAACTCACCTCCCCCCCCCCCCTCCACCAACAACACCCCAGGCCCCTCCAGATTCCAGGGAAGTGCCTTTGAGCAACACCAGGCGCCGGCCGGCATAGTCTCAAGAGTCTCCCCCCCCCGCCTTCCCTCCCTCCCCCCCCCCCCCTCCCCTCCCCCAAAACTGAGCTGAACTTTTTTATAAATGATTCAGCTCGTTTCGTCCGGTCCTTGTCGGCGCGTGATGCTAACCTTAGCGATGCTACAGCGGCGCTGGGCTATGCTAACAAAGCTAACACCCCCCCACACTCTTAACTGATTCGAGTTGTGTCCACAAACAGAACCAACCGTTACCTTTCTGGAACGTAAGCGGTTAGCTCTGTTAGCATAGCGTCGTAGCATCGCTAAGGTTAGCATCACGCACGGACAAGGAAGAACCGAGCCGAACGGTTTCGTAACCGCTCAGCTCGGTTCAGTTGGTCCTTGTCGCCGCGTGATGCTAACCTTAGCGATGCTACGACACTATGCTATGCTAACACACATAAACACACACTCTCTCGCCCCCTCGGTCGCCCCTCTCCCCCCCCCCCCCCCCCGACCTCTGAGATTCAGGTCTGGACGCTGCTTCCTGTCGGAGGAACAAAATGGATTCAGCAGAGCGAGAGCGACAGCCTGATGCAACCTAAAGAAACCTCCGGAAAGACTCAGGACTGGGTGACACCAGGGGGGAGAGGGGGGGAGGGAGGGGGGGGAGGGAGGGAGGGAGGGGGAGGAGGGGGGAGGGAGGGGTGGGAGGGTGAGATCACCCCCCCCCCCTCTGTTCTCTGGGGTTCGTCTCTCTCTCTCCTTTTAATCGACTGAGTCATCCTGTGGCGTTCATGTGTTCACGCTCTGCTCCCCGTCTCTGCCACCTGATTCGCTCGTTCGCTTGCTCTTCATCTATTTTTAAAAATGTTTATCTCCCTCGTTTCTCTGACTCCCTCCCCCCTGACCCCCACCCTCCCCCCTCTGACGACCCCCCCACACCCGTCAGCCGAGTGTCAGACGAGCAAATAACAAGAAAAAGAGAGAGAGAGAGAGAGAGAGAGAGAGAGAGAGAGAGAGAGAGAGAGAGAGAGAGAGAGAGAGAGAGAGACAGAGACAGAGACAGAGAGAGAGAGAGAGAGAGAGAGAGAGAGAGAGAGAGAGAGAGAGAGAGAGACAGAGAGAGAGAGAGAGAGAGAGAGAGAGAGAGAGAGAGAGACAGTCAGGTTTCACTAGAGCTCCACTCAAAATTGTAACTTTTTAAATTGAGAAAACAGGGGAAAACAGGGAAACCCAGGAGGAGAGCCTGTCAAGCAGGCTGCTAGCAGAATAGAGGTAGGAAGCTAAAAAAAAAAACTCAAAACATTGATGAGACATGACCAGCGACACCAAAACAAAAAGGACAAGCTATATGGATAAAATATATTGGGACCTACAGAAGTTGTAACCCTTACCCATTTGGAAAATAGGGCTGAAGCCTTATAACTACTTTAAGCTTTTTGAAGCTAATTTAAGCTCATGCAATGCAACAGCAACCCCTGATGACACATCTATTGTATGGAAGCATATATGTAGCAAAATTCAAATGGCAATGCAATTTGCAATTTGCAATTCAATAAGTAATCACGTTATGCAATTGACAATGCATTATGCAATTTCATAATGTAATTTGTAAATACGTTATTCAAAGTGTATTTTAATATGCAAAGTGACAATGCAATCCTCAATTACATTTGCAAAAGTTATAACAATAAAAATACAATAACATTTTGTCAAATTCTTTTGAGTTCCTTTATTCAAATTGAAAAGCTATAGCGTCCCCGTGATTGCAATCCACTTCGCCACGCTCCGTGTGTTGCGATATTCAAGTGACATTTCAATCCGCAAAACGGAATCCAAAACGGAATCCAAAGAGGAATACAAATAGGAATCCAAAACGGAATCCAAAGAGGAATCCAAATAGGAATCCAAAGAGGAATACAAATAGGAATCCAAAAAGTCAATATGCAAAGTGGCAAACGTATCAGCCAATCAGCGTCTGGACGTCACTTTCTATTGTCTCCAAATATCTCCACGGTAATAATAATAATAATAATACATTTAATTTAAAGGGCGCCTTTCAAGACACCCAAGGTCACCTTACAGAGCATAAAGTTATCATAAATAGTTTAAAACAACACATTGTGGAAAAATAATAATAATAAATAAATAAATAAAACAAAAACAAGACAAAACAAACAAACAATCAAGACAGTGATCAGTTAGACGTATTGTGCGAGTTTGAACAGGTGAGTTGTGACTTGAAGGTTGTAATGGTGTCTGACTGTTTTATGTGTGGGGGGAGGGAGTTCCAGAGCCTGGGTGCTGAACAGCTGAATGACCGGGCACCCATTCGTAATGAGTCGTGATGTGGGGATACATAGTAGTCCAGCAGAGGTTGAGCGGAGGGAGCGGGAGGGAGTGTATTCTTGGAGGAGGTCGCAGAGGTAACTGGGGGCTAGGTTGTGGAGAGCTTTGTAGGTGAGGAGTGGGTGGAGACGGTGGGTCTCCCGACCCTATGTTTTGCACCCAGTGCCTATAGCACTTGGGAAATCTTTGTGTATACCACACTGGCGTCAAAAGGTACCAGTGAGGATAAGTCGTATCCTATCTCCCAGAACACGCACTCTATCTACTGCATCTGTGTCTTCAACCCGATTGTTCTCCACATCATCGGCCAAACTTCGGAGCGTATCAATAATCTCCATTGGTGACCATGGACCACAGGCTACGAACTAGAAGGGAACAAGGAAATTACGAGCAAGTGACGTAATTGCCGCCCAGACGCTGATTGGCTGATACGTTTGCCACTTTGCATATTGACTTTTTGGATTCCTATTTGTATTCCTCTTTGGATTCCTATTTGTATTCCTCTTTGGATTCCTATTTGGATTCCTCTTTGGATTCCTCTTTGGATTCCGTTTTGCCAAATCTTTTGCAAAGCGTTCGTTTTGCGGATTGAAATGTCATTTGAATATCGCAACACACGGAGCGTGGCGAAGTGGATTGCAATCACGGGGACGCTATAGCTTTTCAATTTGTATAAAGGAACTCAAAGAATTTGACAAAATGTTATTCTATTTGTATTGTTATAACTTTTGCAAATTTAATTGAGGATTGCATTGTCACTTCGCATGTTAAAATACACTTTGAATAACGTATTTACAAATTACATTATAAAATTGCATAATGAATTGTCAAATGCATAATGTAATTCCAAATTGCATTGCCATTTTAATTTTGCTACATATATGCTTCCATACCTATTGTGCCCTGCTGACAGCCTGCTAATGTTCACGGAGAACACTGAAGCCTGGCATAAGTCCATATGTACCCACTACAGCCACCACTAGAAAAGGGGGATCTGTAGTGGGAGACAAATTGTAATCGAGGAGACGGACAGCGACCCCCCATTCACCGTCAGCATATACCACAATGGCACTGTCATGTTTCAAGGCAGTCAGGCAAGCCTCAGCTCCATTAACCAAAGCTTCAACACAATAAAAAGCCTGACTGGGACCACAAATCAGACCCCAACAGACATTAACAACAACACAGAGATAGAGAAGACCCAAGAAGAGGAGAGCTGCTCCACACTGTGTCCACTGTGGCTTTGTTGAGGCAGAGCCTGTCTCTTCAAGAGGTTGAGCTGGTGGAACTGAAGGAGCGGTTGAACAACAGCAGCCAGCAGCAGCAGCAGCAGCAGCAGCAGCAGCTAGAGGAGCAGAGGAGCCTGTTAGGGGCTGAGTTCAGGGCCTCCCTGCTGGAGCTCAGAGGAGAGGTGAAGGAGCAGCAGGGAGGAGATGAGGAGAGGCCTCAGCGCTGTCAAAGAAGAGCTCCTCCTCAAAGACCAAACGATTGAGAATTTGACAAAGCAAATTGAAAGACTCCAAGAAAAACCAACCCCCAAACAATCAGAAACACCCCCCGTCAACCTGAACCTACCTACAACACCACAACCAATACCAACAACCCCTCCTACCAACAAAAAAAAGCCAAAGATACCCACAGACGCTGACATTATAATTTTAATGATTTCAAACGGTAAATGTATCAATGAAGAACAGCTGTTCCCGGGGGAAAAAGCCTGCAAAGTATGGTGCCCAACAACTGCCACTGCCCTCGAGCTGCTGACTGAGCCCACCCTGGGTCAGCCCGGGCACATTATCATCCATACAGGCACCAACGATCTACGGGCCCAGCAGGAGAGAGTGGCAGAGTGTGTGAGGAGAGTGGCACAGAAAGCTACTCACACCTTCCCCCTCTCCAGGATCACCATCTCCACCATCCTGCCCCGGAGAGACTTTCACCCCGCCACCATCCACAGGGTGAACGCCGATATCTACCGAGGATGTTCCCCACTGCCCAACGTACACCTGGCCCACCACCCTGCACTGAACATCAGCAGCCACCACGACCACGCGCACCTCCACAGAGACATGGTGGGGGTCTTTGCTAGAGCCCTCAAGGATGCAGCCTTAGGACGACGCCAGGATGGAGCCACCCCCAAGACCACTCAACAATTTGGATAAAAATATCAGAAAATATAACCAGCACAGACAGAGATTTATTTCTATCCACGGTATATGTTCCCCCCATCGACTCTCCCTACTACAGTGAGGAAACATTCCACAACCTCCACACCCAGATCTGCAGATTTCAGGCCCAGGGAAATGTGCTGATCTGTGGTGACCTCAATGCCTGCACAAGCTGCCGTCCAGACTCAAACCCTGATAACAGTAACGTCCATGTATTTGGCCAAAACTTTCCCAAAAACACCACTAACCTTCCTCGCCATAATTCTGACCCCCCCCCCCCCCCCCCCCGATGAACAAGAATGGAAGAGAGCTGCTCCAGCTGTGCCAAAGCCTCGGTCTGTACATTGTTAACGGTAGGTTTAGAGGTGACTCCTTGGGAAGACTCACCTTCTGCTCACCTCTTGGCATTAGCAGTGGATTATATGATAACAGATTTAGACCCTTTCTCTCTCAGACCACAGTCAAACCACTAACCCCTCTTTCACAGTCAAATTACTGTGTTCATTAAAAGGACAGAAACTAACAACCCACCATCACAGCTTAGTAATCGGATTAACATCCCCAGAACCTTCAGATGGGCCCCAAACAGTGAACAAGAGTTCCAGAAAGCAATCGGGCATCCACAAATTCAGACATAATTAGACAGCTTTCTGGACACCCCACATGTTCACAGCAAAGAAGGCATAGACAATGCAGTTGGAAAAAATAACCAAATCTGTATAACTATAACTCATAAATCACAATTGAAAAAAATCCGGCCATAAACCCCAAAAACAAAAAGAGAACAATTGGTTTTATAGAGAATGTCAAGAAAAAAGAAAATAACATAGAAAAGGATCCAATCAGAAACACAGAGACCCAAGCAATACAGACGTTCGCCTTCTTTACTGTGACATGCTCAAACAATACAAACGTACTCTCAAGAACAAAAAGGCTTAATACAAACTCAAACAACTGACAATAATTCAGGATTCCATATTCACAAACAAATTCTGGGAAAATTGGAATAATCTAAACAAAACCAAACCCAATGAACCAGTTATACAAGATGGAGACATTTGGATCAATCACTTCAAAAACCTATACAGCAACATCCCTATCAAATCAGATTGAGAGCAAACTCAAATTACAGAAAACTTAAACAAATTAGAATTGGCCATCAAAGACTCCCAGAACCCTTTAGATTTGTTAATCACTGAAAAACAAGTGGAAGAAAAATTAAACAACCTTAAAGGCACCCAGTGCAACTTTATGTAAACATTCAATGAAAAATAAACATTCAATTTCTAGTTTCAATAACTCCATACCATTACATATCGACATTCAAGGAGCAAAGATGAGACGTCGTTGTGTGGTGAGAACTGATAGAAAATCGTAAACAACAACAATCGCCGGTGGGGAGAAGCCATTTTTCCATTGACTGGAAGCCTGCTTTATTTATTGTAGGTTACAAAAAATAAAGAAAATGGCGACATTGTTGTTGTTATCGATTTTGTATCAGTTCTCACCACACAACGACGTCTCATCTTTGCTGCTTAAATGTCGGTATGTAATGGTATGGAGTTATTGAAACTTACTACATGTAAAAAAGACTAGAAATTGAATGTTTATTTTTAAGCCTCGAAAGTTGCACTGGGTGCCTTTAAGCCAAAAAAATCAAGTGGAATTGACGGCATCCTAAACGAGATGTTGAAACACAGCAGTAGAAAAATCAGATTGGCTATTCTAAAATTATTCAACTTGATCCTGAGTGTAGGTTCCTTCCCAGACGTCTGGAATCGTGGTCTCGTAACACCTATTTTTAAAAATGGAAATAAATCTGACCCTGATAATTACAGAGGCATTTGTGTGAACAGTAACCTGGGGAAGGTTTTCTGCAGCATTATTAATTCGATACTCATAGACCTCCATATGAAACACAATATCCTGAGCAAAAGTCAAATTGGATTCATACCAAATCACCGCACATCTGATCATATTTACACCCTACACACCCTGGTAGACAAATACGTCAACCAAAACAATCAGTTTCATTGATTTCAAAAAAGCAATCGGCTCAATTTGGCAGATTGGATTACTTTACAAACTTCTTGAAAGCGGTGTAGGGGGTAAAGCATATGACATAATAAATTCAATGTACACAAACTACATGTGCAGCATCAAGATTGGACACAAGCAAACAGATTTTATTTCTCAGGAGCGGGGAGAGAGGGCTGCTGTCTATCACCTGCACTGTTCAACATTTACATAAATGAGCTGGCCTCCATTCTGGGACAGTCCACAGTGCCTGGTCTCACTCTCCACAACACTGAGACACATTGCACTTCACAATAGGAAAACATGTAATAGAAACTGTTTAGAATATAATTATTTAGGCCTGAAAATAAGCTCCACTGGAAGTTTCAATCCAGCAGTCAATGATCTGAGAGAGAAAACACACGCATGGCTTTTAATGCAATCAAATGACAAATTTACATTCAGATTCCAATTCTAATTTGGCTCAAACTACTTCAAACAATTATCGTCCTGCTCTATGTAAGTGAAGTGTTGGGCCCACAAACAAACCAACTTTTTGACCAATGGGAAAAACCTCCAATTGAAATTGCAAACACTGAATTTTGTAAAAGCATTCTGGTCCTGGGTGTTGAGGGGCTGTCATGGTTGACACGCCTATTCAACATCGCGTGGGAGTCGGGTACAGTGCCAAAGGAGTGGCAAACCGGGGTGGTGGTTCCCCTGTTCAAAAAGGGGGACCAGAGAGTGTGTGCCAATTACCGGGGTACCACACTTCTCAGCCTCCCTGGTAAAGTCTACTCCAAGGTGCTGGAAAGGAGGGTTCGGCCGATCGTCGAACCTCAGATTGAAGAGGAACAATGCGGTTTTCGCCCCGGACGTGGAACTACGGACCGGATCTTCACTCTCGCAAGGAGGGGGCCTGGGAGTATGCCCATCGTACATGTGTTTTGTGGATCTGGAAAAGGCGTATGAAACTGTGGGAGGTGCTGCGGGAGTATGAGGTAAGGGGGTCTCTCCTCAGGGCCATCCAATCTCTGTACTCCCAAAGCGAGAGCTGTGTTCGCGTCCTCGGCAGCCAGTCAGTTTCGTTCTCAGTGGGTGCTGGTCTCCGCCAGGGCTGCGCCTTGTCACCAATCCTGTTTGTGATATACATGGACAGGATATCGAGGCGTAGTCGGGGAGGGGAGGGGTTGCAGTTCAGTGGTCTGAGGATCTCGTCACTGCTTTTTGCAGATGATGTGGTCCTCATTGGATCATCGGCCTGTGACCTTCAGCACTCACTGGATCGGCTGGCGGCCGAGTGTGAAGCGGCTGGGATGAGGATCAGCACCGCTAAATCTGAGGCCATGACTCTTAGCAGGAAACCGGTGGATTGCTTACTCCGGGTAGGAAATTAGTCCTTAGCCCAAGTGAAGGAGTTCAAGTACCTCGGGGTCTTGTTCGCGAGTGAGGGTACGATGGAACGTGAGATTGGCCGGCGAATCGGAGCAGCGGGGGCGGTATTGCGTTCGCTTTACCGCACCGTTGTTACGAAAAGAGAGCTGAGCCGCAATGCAAAGCTCTCGATCTACCGGTCGATCTTCGTTCCTATCCTCACCTATGGTCATGAGGGTTGGGTAATGACCGAAAGAACGAGATCGCGGGTACAAGCGGCCGAGATGAGTTTTCTCAGAAGGGTGGCTGGCGTCTCCCTTAGGGATAGGGTGAGAAGCTCAGCCATCCGTGAGGAACTCGGATTAGAGCCGCTGCTCCTTTACTTAGAAAGGAGTCAGCTGAGGTGGTTCGGGCATCTGGTAAGGATGCCCACTGGGCGCCTCCCTTGGGAGGTGTTTCAGGCACGTCCAGTGGGGAGGAGACCTCGGGGAAGACCCAGGACTAGGTGGAGAGATTATATCTCAACACTGGCCTGGGAACGCCTCGGGATCCCCCCGTCAAAGCTGGTCAATGTGGCCCGGAAAGGGAAGTCTGGGGCCCCCTGCTTGAGCTGCTCCCCCCGCGACCCGACCCCGGATAAGCGGATGAAGATGAGATGAGATGAGATAATAGAAGAGTGAGGCCTGGTGTAGAATGTCCTCCTCTCATGTTGTGGCAAGCTGAAATAAACTGTCCTGCGAGGACGGAGCTCTCTTTTCTCTCTCCCATTGATATTTGTAGTTGGTCTACATTGGAGTTTATAAAATGTGGGTGTTTTTGGCCGAATTTGCTAAAGTATACTTCGCAGACATTTTTTAATTTGGGGAAGTGTAGGAGGAAGTGCTACTCGGTCTCTACAGCAGCTTCTTCACACTGCTGGCACAGCCGCTCCTGTTTGGGCAGCCATGTTTTCCTATGTCGGCCTGTTTCTATGGCCAGGCTGTGAGCGCTCAGTCTGTACTTTGTAACTAACATCAGTGACTGTGGTCAGGTAGGGGGGCACAGTGTACTGTCTGTTTAGGGCCAGATAACACTGCATTTTGCTCTGGGTGTGTGTTTTAGTGTTCCAATGGGTGAGGTAGGTTTGTTTCTGATGTTTTATAATTTGGTTGAGTCTAATTGATATGTTCTCCGACTGGTCCTGGGGCTGAGCAGAGGGGGAACCTGTCTGTGGACAGAGCCTCGGGACCAGCTGAGTGAGGGGACTCCTGTTCATCTCTTGGCTTGCAGGGCTTTGTGCTGGGAGGAGTGGGGGCCACTTCGTTTTAGATGTAGCCAATATTTAATTGATTGTTTTTGGATTTTTAATAGCAGGGTATATTGGCCTAATTCAGCTCTGCAGACGCTGTTATTGGTTGTCCTGTGTACCTGCAGAATGCTTTTACAAAATTCTGTGTTTGCAATTTCAATTGGAGGTTTTTCCCATCGGTCAAAAAGTTGGTTTGTTTGTGGGCCCAACACTTCACTTCCATAGAGCAGGACAATAATTGTTTGAAATAGTTTGAGCCAAATTAGAATTGGAATCTGAATGTAAATTTGTCTTTTGTCCTGCATGCTTTCTCTCTCAGTTCATTGACTGCTGGATTGAAACTTCCAGTGGGATTTATTTTCTGGCCTAAATAATTATATTCTAAACAGTTTTCTATTTCATGTGTTCCTATTGTGAAGTGCAATGTGTTTCCCAGACATCTGGGTCTTTTTTGGAATATAATGGATTTTGTTTTCTTAATGTTAACAACAGGGCCCAGGTCTGACAGTAACGGTCTAGTAGGTCTAGACCCTGTTGAAGTCCTTCTTTTGTGGGATTTAACAGGATTAAATAATCTGCGTAAAGCAGGAATTTGATCTCAGTGTTGTGGAGAGTGAGACCAGGCACTGTGGACTGTTCCAGAACGGAGGCCAGCTCATTTATGTAAATGTTGAACAGTGTAGGTGATAGACAGCAGCCCTCTCTCACTCCCCGCTCCTGAGAAATAAAATCTGTTTGCTTGTGTCCAATCTTGATGCTACACATGTTGTTTGTGTACATTGATTTTATTATGTCATATGCTTTACCCCCTACACCGCTTTGAAGAAGTTTGTAATATAATCCAATGTGCCAAATTGAGTCGAATGCTTTTTTGAAATCAATGAAACAAGCAAATATTTAGCATTAGTTTTGGATGCCATATTTGTCTACTAGGGTGTGTAGGGTGTCAATATGATCAGATGTGCGGTGATTTGGTATGAATCCAATTTGACTTTTGCTCAGGACATTGTGTTTCATAAGGAAGTCTCTGAGCCCTCTGTAATTATCAGTGTCAGATTTATTTCCATTTTTAAAAATAGTTGTTATGAGACCACGATTCCAGACGTCAGGGAAGTAACCTACACTCAAGATCAAGTTGAATTATTTTCGAATAGCCAATCCGATTTTTTTACTGCTGTGTTTCAAAATCTCGTTTAGGATGCCGTCAATTCTGATTTTTTGGGCTAAAAGTTGTTTAATTTTTCTTCCACTTGTTTTTCAGTGATTAATAGATCTAAAGGGTTCTGGGAGTGTCTGATGGCCAATTCTAATTTGTTTAAGTTTTCTGTATTTTGCGTTTGCTCTGAATCTGATTTGGTAGGGATGTTGCTGTATAGGTGTATGAAGTGATTGATTCAAATGTCTCTGTGTTGTATAACTGGTTCTCTCTCTCTCTCTCTCTCTCTCTCTCTCTCTCTCTCTCTCTCTCTCTCTCTCTCTCTCTCTCTCTCATAGATCTATACACTGACTCTCGGTGGGGCGATCTAGGGGGAAGTGTTGGGTGCAGGTCAGGGGGGGGGGGATCTCCCCCCCTCCCCTGTATTAACATCCCATTACCTCCCATTCAGACTCATTACCATGACAACACCTCTGAGGACCGCCCCAGTGCATTCTGGGACAAAGCAGCCCCGCCCACCAGTCAGTCAGCGAGGGGGAGAGAATAGAGGAGGGGGAGGGACAGGAGGGGGAGGGAGGGAGGGGAGGAAGAGGGATGGAGGGAGGAGGAGAAGGGAGGGGGAGAGAATAGAGGAGGGGGAGGGAGGGGAGGAAGAGGGATGGAGGGAGGAGGAGAAGGGAGGGGGAGAGAATAGAGGAGGGGGACATAGTGCAGGGGGAGGGGGGGAGTGAGGGTATGAGGGAGGAGGAGAAGGGAGGGGGATGGAGGGGGGGGTAGGGGGGAAAAATAGAGGAGTGAGAGGAGGGGGAGGGAGGGAGAGGGAGGGAGGGAGGGAGGGAGGGAGGGAGGGAGGGAGGGAGGGAGGGAGGGAGGGAGGGAGGCGGAGAAGGGAGGGGGGAGGGATTTTTAGTGAAGCAAGGCGGACAGGCAGCACAGGTGTGTGTGTGTGTGCGCGTGCGTGTGTGTGTGTGTGTGTGTGTGTGTGTGTGTGTGTGTGTGTGTGTGTGTGTGTGTGTGTGTGTGTGTATGTATATATGTATGTGTGTGTCTGTGTGTGTATGTATGTAACAGTAAACATGTTTCAACGGCGAAAGTGTGGAAAGTCCGGCCCGCTTTGTATTGGAGCGCGCCCGCTCAACACGGTTAGCCTGGATTTTATATGTTATTAAAGACTTAATTGCAATACACTTGAAAATCTAAGTAACATGCCATTGCTATACAGTCCTGAGTGAATTCTACTCATCATCAGTTATTGGTGAATGCATGAATAATTTCAAGTCAAATTACCTTAAACTTCAATGTTTTTGTTACACCACGCCTCTTTTTCAAAATCCACTGAGTTGAGACGCCGCAGTTGCAGACCGCGACCGTGTCCGACAGTCCAAGCCGGACCGCCACGCTGAGCCCGACAGCCCTCCGACCATACTATAACCGTTAATGCTGTTGCGTGAATTCGAGGAACTACTGGTGAGCAACTGGAGTTTTTGGTTTTTTCTTTGTGGGGTGAAGACGTTTAATGTTAACAGGTCCGACGGACATTTTAAGGCGCTAGCTGGCTGTCCACTAGCCGACATTTCTTCGGTGGGGGAGGGGTTGTTTGCTAGCAGTGTAAACTGTTCAAATGTTCGATATTCATCACTCAGCTTAGCCTGCTTCCTATGATAGAGCTAGTTTTCTCACTCTAGTAGCTTTTTGTGAGCAATAAAACATCACAGTAAAGACTTTCACCGTCTAGATACCACACCGGGATCTGGACTGAGACGGCGGCGGGCTCTTTGCGTGCAGGGAGAGAGGAAACGCAGTCCCGTCGCTTTTCTTTGCTGTGCTACTGCAACTAAGTTCATACATTTGCCCATATTGTCCCTCCAAAGGACATTCAGGGTCATTTCGGCTAATTAGGGAACATTAGAAACACACAGTTTCAATGTTCAGACACTACGGAAAAACTGTTCAAAGCAGAATTCAAACACAATGATTTGGAAGTGCAAGTATTGTGCTTTTAGCTGTGAAAAGAGAGCAAAGCTGTTGAAACATTATAGGCTCAAGCATAGAAGTTACGGGAGAATAGAGCCATTTCCTTGTTCACATCAGGAATGTCTGTGTATGTTTAAATCACTAAATGCACTTAAAGTGCATGTTTCCCGCGTTCATACCAAAACTGCATATCAGCAACTAGCAGATGGACCAGTTAAGTTTAATTGTCAGTCATGTGAGTTTGCTGAGTCTTGTTCAGAGAATGAGTTTTTCACTCACTTGCATTCTGTGCATCTAAAAGTAAACCATAAGGTCAGATGTCATTATAAAGACTGTAACTTTGGAAGCAGTGTTTACTCCACGTTCAAAGCACACAAGAGCAAAGTACATAAAGAACAGAACTGGAAGAGGTTTAAGTCAGAAATCGTTGTTGATGATGTTTTAAGTCATGATGGTGATGCTGCAAAAGAGCAAATGTCAGATGCAGATGATATTGAAGACATAGACGAGGTCAGTGAGGTAACCAGTGACCGTGATCTCCATGATTTAGAAAAGTAGGTTGTGCACAACTTAGCATCTCTTCTACTTAAGATGCAAGCTGTTTTGCACATTAGAGAGTGCTGTGCAAGATGCGGTATAACAGCTTTGGCAAATCAATCAGCTGTCACAACCACTTCTACAAAACAGAATCAGGACTTTATTAAGCAAATATAACTGTCACATGGATGAAACGTTTGTTAAAGAGTTTATGAGTGCTGTGTCAGAAAGTAACATAATGTCACATTGTTCCAAAGATGGACCTTTAGGAACTGCCAAAAAAAGAGCAGCCTATGTGAACAGAGAGTTTCCACTGGTAAATCCAATTGAATATGTTGTGGAAAAAGGCAAAAAAACTCTTGCATATGTTCCAATTGTTCCCATGATACAGAAGTTTCTTAACAAAACTGATGTTTTAGACAAAGCTATGTGAGAGAAAGGACCTGTATTCCCACAGGAATACAGGTCATATGCAGATGGGAAGTACTTCAGCGAAAATCATCACTTCTTTCAAAGGATGAGTTCACAATTGCTCTTGGCCTTTACATTGATGACTTTGAAGTAGCCAATCCTCTTGGAACATCAAAGTTGAAACATAAGATGTGTGCAGTTTACTGGGTTATTGCGAACATACCAGCAAAATACAGTCAACGCGTGGGGTTATGCAAAAGTACTGCAACCTCTGATCTATGATCTTCAGTTTGTTGAGCAAAATGGCATTTTCCTGGAGCATTTAGGTGCAAGGGTCAAAGGTACTGTTATGTAAGTTGCAGCGGACAATCTTGGTGCTCACTCTCTTGCAGGATTCTTGGAGAGCTTCAGTGTCGAGAAATTCTGCAGATTCTGTTCAGCCAGTAGAAGTGACACTCAACAGCATGATGTATGTTCTGGTTTCTTTCACATGCGAGATAAAGAATCCCATGATAGGCAGGTGCAAGAGTTGCGAGGGGATCCTAGATTGGGTCGCTCTTATGGTGTGAGAGGAGCAGGTCCTTTATCTCAAAAGCTAAAGCACTTTCATGTGGTGAGTGGGTACCCTCCTGACATCTTGCACGATATCTTGGAAGGCATTGTTCCAACCGAGGTGTCACTGTGTCTTTCAGACCTGATAGGCAAACATTATTTCACACTCAATGTGCTGAATCAGGCCATCAGGTTCTTGACAAGCTACAGCTTTAACTTGCAATACCAAGATCCTGAATTTAACAATGAACTGTGTAAACTCACCGATCTGTCTGAGCTCCCTGAGAAACCAACTATCAAAATCATTCCAGTGATCGAACTTATACCAGTCCATGAAACATGCAGTGACACAAGCAGCCAGGCAGACACAGATATCCTGTCCATCTCCTCTTCAGACAGAAGTTCTCAGTGGCCAGATGTATTTGAAATCCCCAAATTCCCAGTTGACTACGTCAAGGTAACCTGCTGTAGCTCAGGGATGCCACATATCTGAAAGAGACAAAAGAACTGAAACATGAAATCCTTGAAAAACTGGCAGAAACAATGTATGCATTTAAAGCATACCCAACAAACGAAGAGTTTGTACCCGGGTCGCCCTCTGGCTGGGATGGATCGAAGAACAGTCAAAAGTTCAAGATGGGTAATTATGGCGCACCGCCGTATTATAAAAAAAAAAAAAAGACAAACTCAACATATCTGGGTTAACCCAGCAGTCTGTACAAAGGGCAGCTGGGGCTGGTTCAGACTACACGATTTCAGCCTTTGCCCAGATTCGTTCGAAAAACCCACGAAGAAAAAAAATTCCCACGGACAGCTGGAGCTCACGGGCAGTGTTTACTAACTAGTAAAGTCAAGACTAGTAGAGATGTCATACCCGCCGACACCGTGGATAATCCATGGGTTGGGTGGATTGCGTGAAAAAAAGTAATAGCCTACTGGGAGGAATTGCGGCCGGATCTCGGTTGAAATAAATAATATGTAGGTTAACGTATTGACAAGACAAACGGCAAACTGACAAATTTGACATACAATTTTCTATAAGCTCCCTGCATTTCACTGTGCGATCATCCCTGCTGCGTATGCCCTCACACACATTGGTAAAATCATATGCTGGATGCTTTATTCTTTCTGTGTGGCTTTAACCCTCATAGGGTGTTCGTTTTTTTGTTACACAGGAGGTGCTGCTGGGTCTGGTGGACCCATTGCATTTTAGGCCTTTTAATTCAACATAATCAAACTTTTTTAAAAATACTCACCAAATGGTTACTTCAACCCAATTGCAAGTAATATAAACAACACATATGTTACATTTTTTCCCTTTACCTTTGTTAAATCACATTTATGAATAGAGGTGCCACTCGTTTTTGTTTATTTTCGTATTAGCATGTAACAAAATAAGGAAATGCATCATAAAACAGGCATAACTGGGAAATTATCAACATCATTAGAAATTGAAACATACTCAATAACATCTATCTGAACAACACAATAAAGCCTTTGAACACAGCCATTATACGTATATCAGTCTATACCACACATGAGGGGCAGAGTCTCACTGTGTGTGTATTACATATGTATTGCACTGGCTGCATGTATATTGTGTTTTATATTATTAAGTGTTATGTATATTGTGTATTTGTCTTTTACGTTTCGGAGCTGGCTGATGCTGATCCTCCTCTTCAAACTCATTGTCAGACTCTGAATTTTCAGAAATGTTATCCTCACTTTCTGAAACTGTTTCCTCTGCATCACCATCAAAACCCTCTGTCTCTTCAAATATCAACGGTAAGGCAGTCTGAACAGAGAATCGCTTTGCCATCTTGATCAATTGTGGTATGGAACCATGCTGACAGAGATTTTTTATAGTGTCAGATCCCCAAGCTTGGTTCCCGCAAGACAGAGGGTGAAATGTGTGGGAATATGGGTGTAGATAGTGTTGGGTGTTCCAATGTTGCAACCTTGTGCAGGAACAGTGGGTGCACACTGTGGGTGCTCACACCAAGGGCCCATTCACCTGCTTTAGTCTCTCCTCACACACACACACACACACGTACACACACACACACACACACACACACACACACACACACACACACACACACACACACACACACACACACACACACACACACACACACACACACACACACACACACACACACACACACAGAGGAAGAAGGGAAAATGAGGGTGCACAGAGGTGATTTCCCCACTTAACTAGCGCTAGACATTACAGCTCCTCCGCGCATCTCTACTAACTAGACTTCACTGCACTACGCAGAGGACCGCCATCATAATGCCTAGTGTAGGAACTCGGGATCCATTGTTATTTACACTTTGTTGCTGCGTTGCTGCTGCGTGTTTGATGAACGATACAAAGTAAAGATTCTAGCGCATCGCACCCTCGAATCTTGTAGTGTGGCCAATCTTCTGACGAGGCAAGGTCCGAGGGGGGGGGGGGGAGTTAGAGAATACTTGGTATGCACAGAATCTATGAATTGAATAGTACTACTACTAATAATAACAATAATAATAACAAACTAGTAGCATAAAGGCTCAACACTGTGTTTTAGTCATTTTTGTTTGCTTTCTGAAAGCTCCTCAACCCCATTCAGTATGACCCTTTATGTGTCATCACCATTCATATCAGTACCAGCAGTTTCTAAGTCATTTGTAAGTAACTGATATGTCATATTTTGGTTCTCAAAGTTCACCAGATTGATCCATTTAAATGAAATCTATTCAACATTTTCTCCCGGGGGGGGGCATGCCCACGGACCCCCCTAGACGATGGCAAGCCCCCCACCATAGTCTCCAAAAGTCCTGTGGGAAACACTGTCCCACACACACACACACACACACACACACACACACACACACACACACACACACACACACACACACACACACACACACACACACACACACACACACACACACACACACACACACACACCTCTTTCTCTTGTACTCTGTTCTTTCCTTACAAGTCTTACCTGTAAAATTGTGTTTTCAATACACGTGAGTATCCTTAATAACTGTTACTTCTACTGTGTTGTATTCAATGTCCATTATCTCCCAGACAAATGAGCCAACAGACATTCAATGTCTTTGCCTTCGAGGGCCTCCAGTCCTTCTGCCTTCTTCAAAACAGGCTCTGTAAGTAAATCAATTTGTTGAACATGTTGCAGATGCATGTTGTTTCTGCTCATTTTCATTTTGAACCATAAATGAATACCATGTGTTATAGGATTAATTAATGTTTCAGACTTTTTTTTCTTTTTTGCCGAATACAGTTTTACTACAAACAATTTGAATAACTGTATGATTGATTAATAGCACAAAATGGACTGAAATGGATTGAAAACACTTGGCTACAAAAAGCTAGAAAGAAATGTGCTCAGTTAACATGACTCATTTTGCTGTGGCTATACAAAGGAAAAGGAAACAGAGCCAGGAGTCATCCTGTATATGCAGTGTGTTTTTTCTTTCTTTCAGTTTATTTTCTTGGGGGGGTGGTTAAATGTAAACCTGTCTGTCTTGATTGTCTCCTCTTTGCTGATCTGTTTCTTTCCTCCTTTAGGATGACACTGACCAGGACTCATACATTCAAACTGCAGTGGGACTCCTTTGTATTGATGAAGAAAGAATGGTAAAGTTGGTTCCTGACTGCTTGGTTGAAATGTTGCACTTCTGACATGTTGCTGCTTATGTTTATCCATTGTATGTTATAGATGGGCACTGAAATATGTTTGGTCGGAATTGTAAGGAAATACTTCTGATGTTTCTATATCCACCCACTCCTAGCATTAAGAAGTGAGCAGTGGCAGCATTGTGAACTTATGGTTAAGAATTTTCCTGCTACAGTTTGAAGCTTATTGTTCAGACTTTTTTGCACACTTTTTCGATAAAGAATTTTGATGTAATTTGTTGTGATGTTAGTGTGACCGTATTAAATCGTCCAAAGTTAAAACAACTGACAAAGATTGTTTCGAGGCCTTTAAATTTGTTTTAATGTTTTATGCTAAATATCGTCTCAGGAGCTAATGATTCAAGGGTCATCTGTTAAAAACAGATGGGTCTCCATCCTGTAGCACAGTGCAGTGCTCAGAGTTTTAAGTTAAATTGTAAAACAATACAAACATTTTACTATCATTTTAATAGCCTGACATTAAGCTAAAACTTCTTAAGTTAAACAAAACACAAAAGCAATGTCACTTTGTTGTTTTATTTTGCTCACTATTTAAAGGTTCATGCAACACCTTCAATATATTTTCTGGACTAACTGGGGAAATAAATGAACATTACAAGTGAGTTTGAAATAAGTCAACTTGGACTTAATTGCATTGAACTTAAAGATATGAAGTGTAATAATTGTGCAAAACGATTGCACCTGTAAACTACTTAAAGGAGCATTTCACCGGTGGAGAAATGAATATGCATTGCAATTGGGTCCTATATGTAGTTGAGTAATGAAATAAATGTCTAATTTGGTGCCGTCTTGACCGAGAAAAGGCAGAAAGTGACTTTTTGTCGCTTGTGGATTGAAGACAACTCCCACCATGCACCCCGATGCACAGCTTCGCAGGCCACTCCCACTGATCTAGATCTCCGCCTATCAGAGACCTTGCGGTTCCGTCTACCAAGCTGATACTGCAAGACAGCTGGAAAATCAATTCAAACCACATTTCTAGTGAGCTCTTGTGAAGTCATTAGCAAATTACCCCTCGTTTGTACTTCTTTCTTGTGAAATGGTGAACTTTTGCATGGTGCTGGGATGTTCAAGCAGGACAAGGAAAGGACAAGTAGTTAGTTTTCATCGCCTACCAATAAGAAATCAGTGCTGCTAGTAAGCACTTCAGGTTACTGCTAGAGCTTTTGCTACTCGGCTCCTCGGTCGGCTGCTACCCCACAAAACCCGAGATGAATTATTATGGATAAGGTTATGTCTTAATATATTTACTGTTACATGACGGCCAACTTATAACTCCTATTCGTTTGGTTCACGCGACGGCACTGTAGCTTTGCGCGCACATCTTGACGACCGATCTCACCCACTGACCCATTGATTTCAGTGGTAACTCAGCAACCACAATCAAACGACAGACATGCCGGCAATTTGTTGTGCAGTAGCCCACTGCACAACGCATTGCCGGCATGGCTGTCATTTCATTGTGGTCGTAGGTGTTGTTGTTGGTATTCTATAGACGTTTGCTGGTATCGATGTTCTACGATGTTTCACGTATGTTAGTTTTATGTTATTAAAATGTTTATTGATCATATCTCATTTCAGACTCTAACAACGTCTGCTGCAGCTTTGTTCTCGTTGTCAGAAGATGAGGAAGACCAGTCAGCGCCAATGAAGAATCCTCCCTCTGGCAGAGCACAGTTTGTAAGTTTGTACAGCATATTGTCTGTAATGGAATTATAAAACTACTGTAATTTGTGGAATTTAACATTGAAAATAAATCTCTTTTGTATTATAGTCACCAGGCCTCGATACCAGTGAATTGAATTGAATTGAATTGAAAAAGTTTTTATTTCAAACAAGTAAATAATAATAAAAAATAATAATAATAAACAATCAAATAAATGAAACAAGTGGACAGTTACAATAAAGTAATGTTTACACACAATGAAAACCACAAAAGAAGAAACTGTCTTACACTTGCTTTACCTGTTCGAAAAGGGGTGAGAAGAAGAAAACTTATTTAATCTCACCCCTTCTTCCTAATTTATTAATCTATAATGATTAGCTTCCTTATATAATAATCATCAAAAAATTATTGTATATTAATATACATTAGTTTAAATAATTGTATATTAATATACATTAGTTTACAATATGATACAATTCATTACTACCTGCGTATTTATCTAATAATATTGTCAAGTTATCTTTTAATAATATCTAATTAAACATTCAATATTCTAAAGTGATTGTCCAATATATACATACATGAAAACATATACACTATGTTAGACACCTTCTTCATCCCTGTACCTTGTAAAAATCAATTCTTTGTATTTTATTTTAAACTGATTAATGTTTGGACATTCCTTGATCTCCCCACTCAAACTGTGCCAGTAGCCTTGAAGTTGGTGAAACCGACGAAAGCTATCGGTCTGAATCAACCCTCACCCCCACATCGGCGTCGTCATCAGAGGACGAAGGTGTAAAGGACTGGCTTGAAAAGAAGATTATTGTCAATGAATCCAGCTTCATGTCACTATTCAAATTTTGCCAGATGTGTGGGAAACCGATTTCATCGAAGACCATCTTTGATTCTGGGGCACAGAGGAGGGTGAAATGGATGTGTCTTGGGGGCCATTCTGGGACCTGGACATCTTCACCTGACGTAAGAGGAATGCCAGAGGTTAATCTCCTTTCAGCTGCAGCTGTTCTGTTCAGGGGCGGCACATCCACGGAACTCTCAGACTGGTGCCAAACCATGGGACTCCAAATGATTGGAACAACTACGTTTTATAACATTCAGAAGGCGTACTTGCACCCTGCTATTGAGAACGGTTATAGGGAGAAAAGAACAGAACTCTTGGCAAGAGTTTATTTGGAACAGGAAGATGGGAAGAGTCCACATTTGGCAGGTGATGGCCGATGTGACTCGCCAGGCTTCAATGCAAAATACTGCCACTACACCTTTATGTTGGACGACACAAAGGAGATACTCCACACAGAACTGGTGCAGGTAAGATACATATAAATGGATGCAGAATAACAATAATGGAAAATTAGTCTTTCTATGTTGAACAATTTGATGACTTATCAAACTTGAATCTTTAGTGTACAGAGGCCACCAGCTCCGGAGCCATGGAGCCACTGGGTTTTACGAGAGGAATGACTGAGCTTCTGGACTTGGGCCTTGACGTGGAGGTGATGGCCACGGACCGCTCCTCATCAATACAAAAAATAATTTGGGAACAATATCCTAGTGTCCAGCACGAATTTGACATCTGGCACACAGCCAAAGGTATGTATTTTTTGCCATCCTTGTAAACATACACACGCAATTCTTCTCCGGACCTTCCCCCATTGACGCCTACCCCCCATTGATACCTCATGGTATCACTCTGCCCAGATCTGTACAGCCTCGTTGAATTACTTTCGTTCAAGAAAACACACAATCCACACGTCTACACTTGCTGAGGGAAGCAATGCTTCGAAGCTCTGGGAGGGGGTTGAGAGTGAGAAACTAGAAGGTGTGTGTGGAGGCTATCTTATAAACCCTCTGCATGGATGTCAAAATGTTCTCAACACATAGCAAAACAGAATCATAGGTCCTGACATGCGTCATATTTGGGTAGTGCTCCCATTATCAAAGTTTGGTACTTCACACATTGTTCCGCCCACTATCCACAATTTTGCCTAACTGATCACCACACCTGTAGTTCTACCTAAATCCCAGTGACAAGCCACACCCTGTGCAATAGTAGTAATAGCTAAATAAACCTAAACTAAAAGGATATATATGGCTAAGACAGGGTGAATGGAGACGATACAAAAATAATTGGAAATTATTGGTGTTTGACCAAAATTATGCTGCATTTACGATCACAGGTTTCAGGAAAAAGATGCTGAAGAAGGGGAAAAAAAGGGGCAATGAAATCCTTCTTTCATGGACAAGGTCGGTGTTGGATTGTAATCTTGCAGAAGTTCCTTTGGTTTACAAGGTTTAAAATTACTAATTTTAATATCGTTCACAGGTCTGTCGTCAACCACATGTGGTTTACCTGTGCCACATGTAAGGGTGACGTAGAGGTAAGAAAGCAAAAGCTGCGATAAACTCAGATTTTTCTTTATTTTTTTAGTAATAGTATTATTGAGAATCTTTTCTTTCACACAGGCACTGCAAAAACGGTGGAAGTTCATTCCACACCATGCTTGCAATGAACACGAATGGACAGATGGTGACGGAAATCGTCATCGGTGTGAACACACTCCTCTTACCGCCCGTGAGCAGAAGAAGAGGATGTGGATTGAGAAGGACTTGGTGGCATTTCAGGACCTGTCGTCGCTGGTCCTAGACAAAAGGCTATTGAAAGACCTCGAGAAGATGGCTCTCTTCAAACATACTGGTGAGAATAGATGCCCTTTTACTCTCGCATATTAACGGCCAAGCTGACACTATGGGGGAAGTAGACATGTCTGCAAGGCTGCAAGGCATCTACACAACAGGCCTGGCCTCAGTATCAGACTTAGTGGCTGCAGTGGGAATGCAAATGTGAACTATCTTAACCTCTCTCAGTTAGAGAGAGTAAGGGAGAATGTATACAATTCATTTTAATGTGAATAGTAAGTATATAAACAAGGTTAATGTAATTTGTATATTTTTGTTATTTTTGTTACAAATCTTCTTTCAGATTTTCTGTGTAATCATATTCCTTGTCATTTACAGGAGAACCACGGTTCAAGCAGGTGTACTGCAAGAAGTCCAAACAGTGGATATTGAAAACCATCTTCACGCCACACACCACCGAGTTTATCAGACATCTAATCAATAGGGTCATGGACAGAAGACATGACCCTAACATAACGTTAAACGTCCCAACCTCCTCACTCACCCTGGCACAACCTGCTTTGCCAGCCAACATTGCCCCTGTACCTAAACCACCAAAGGAGGCTGCCACAACCTCGTTCAAAAGCCGCTTCTGAGACCTCAGCCCAGCACCCAACTCCATCTCTCTCTGCTCTGCTCTGCTATTCTGTATTCTATTACACAGAAAATCAAGGGTCTCGGGGCTCCTCACCCCGAGAACAGGAGTACCGATCACTGTCATATGATGGTGCTAATAAAGTATTGTTAATTGATCCATTGACTGCTGTTGTGGTATTCCTCGTAAGAGGTTTGCGCGAAATATATATTATAATATATTTAGTTTGACCCGGTTTATTTTAATTTGTTGTCTACCCATGACAAACTTCATTTGTGAATAAGAAATATAATGTAACTCCTGCTCTTGTCTGTCTACACCAAAGTTCAACATTATAAACTTGGAAGGAGGTAACTGATATGCAACTAACTCAGTGCAATTTAGACTTCTGCTATTGTTTTAATCTAAGGGAACAGTAGCTTAGTAGCTCCACTTGTGAAATGTTGGTCGTCCAATAATATAATTATTTCTCGGATATACACTTGGAGCAACACTAATAAGGACTTCAACAACGTGAATTTCAACCATTTACTTCAAGAAATAAACAACAAAAAAAATGTAAACAATGAAACTCATAGTTCCTCCTGAGCGTCGTCAGCTTCTTGGTGTCCACAGTACTGGCCGTCTGGAGCAGGATATTTTTGTCGGATGGTCTGCACGACGCAAGAAGGTAAAACGACCCGACAGCCTCTGCCCAATCTCTCGCCTTGCAGGACCCATTCCAAAAAGTGTTGGTAGGCCGCTAGGCGATATTGTCTAGAGAAAAACATTGAGCAGACAGTTAGCGATAGATGGTCTTCATGCAGTTAACATGCCACGATAGTAACGGAAAGAATTTAAAAACACTCACTTTACAGTCAGACGTCCGTTCGTCCCTGCAGGCTTTGGCTGACGTTTCCAGTTTACCTTTGGGATTCTGAAATAAGTGTCCAGGACGCCGCTGTCCATATGTGGTGCGAAACTAGGATGGTCCACAACACATATGTCCGTGTCCTCGTCTGAGTCAGAGATTTCGTCAAGAAATCTACATCTTTGAAATTCCTTGCAGCAGACGGACTCTACCTCTGTGTCCATAGGCGCACAGTGAGCGCACAGGCAACACCAATCCGCCCCAGCTCAAGCCATTCCGGGCTCCTTGTCCGCGACTTTCAGGCCTTCGGCCTCAGCTGTATCAGCCGCAGCCGCCTCCTGTTCCTCTATCAGCTGCAGCTGCTCATCACTATATTGTGGCTCGTAAAGGTAGCCACGAACATCTGATTCCAGCATCAAATCGTCAAAATCCCGATCTTCTAGGTCCGATCCATTACCTTCCGCCATTTTACTTCACTTAGCTTCAGATGCTGTGGATGTTAGTTTCTGCTGGTGAAGTCCCACCCACTGCCCCTGCTCTAATAGGTCTGTAGCGTCAGTGGGTCCCACCCCCTAGAGGGGGGTGGGACTAGTGGTTGTAGTCTTACGAGAATCATCCCCTCTTACACTTCCTATTTTCTTGCACGCAAAAATCGTCATATTGCGTCATTGTAAACAGGAAGTGTTGGAGATTGATACGGATTTCTCCAGTCTCTCCAGAAAATAAGGGAATGATGCTAGACCATTCAAAAATATGAGTGGGTTTCTAACGATACAAAGCTTATGTGAAATGGGTGAAGTTGCCCATTAAAGTTAAATCAACTTGGAATTGAGTGTGTTTAACTTAAAGATGTTAAGTACAATATTTTTGCAAAGCAGTTGACCTTGCAAAAAAAAGTAAGTTGAATCAACTTGGCATTTAGTGGACTGAACTAAAAACTGAAATTCCAGTAACTTTAAGCTTTTTAAGTTAGATGTACTTAAGTTTTCATCATAATTTTTTTAAGGCAACCAGTTTCCTAAATTTTTTTAAGTAAACTCAACTTATCCGGGGTTAGAGTGCACGCCGTG
>NC_082388.1:1175843-1180843 GCF_031168955.1 Gadus macrocephalus
GTTTTTTTCTCCAAACCACTTTGGACACAGCAACAGAACTGTAAGCATATAAACAGCACATACAAACATCTGTATGGGTGTGTGCATAAATCTTTGCAAACATGTGTATTACAGATAAAAACAAGAGCACCATGATGTTCCAAATAACACGATAAAAGATTTGAATTTTGATTAAACAATAAGCATACCAAAAAATAAAGACTTCAAGTCTATACCATTTGTAAAGACAGGCCAAAAAATGCACAATCTGAAAATGTAAACAACCGGTTTGGTTGGAGGAAACCTTGCATATCATGAAAAAGAACTGTAAACACATATACATCCACACATACATTATATAAAAACAGGTTTGTATGGTTAACACCGCAAACGTTGAAATGTTTGTATCTCAGTGATAAAAGCATTGGGAACTTGTGCTCAGTATAAAGGTATGGCCTTTCAAAACAGCATCTTCAAATTATTTTATGGCCAGTCGACTTCAAAAACATAACTTAAGGAAATAAATCAAATAACCAAAAAGTAAATCTTAAAGAATCTATTTTGAGTGTTACTAAGACACATGCACACACGCACATGCGCACACACTCTTCCAGAGCATTAAACCCCATTTTCATTTTCCCTAAAGCAGAAATGAAAATCCTATTTAAAGGGATACTTCACCCATTTAGAACCGGCGTTCTATCATGATAAAATCGCTATTTTAATATAAATAAATATATAAATAAATATCAGTCTTAACCAGTCTCCCCTTGGCCCATTTTTTCTCATCTAATTTTCTCCCGAAATGACGTCAAATGACGCGTTTGACGTCATTTCGGGAGAAACCTCTTGTCCGCTAGAAGGGCCGAGGACTACAACACACTTTTGGTGGCAAATTTTTCCACCAATAAGAAATGAGAGGGGGCGGGAGCTCGCGTACTGAGGGGGAATGAGGGGGACGGGAGACCGACAGGTGGGCAGGGCAGCGAGCGCAATGCACTGTGGTAGTTGGAGGTTTTCTTACTTTGAGCCAGAGAGACCATGAAAACACTCTTTCTGCCTTTTTTCAGGCTAGGATGAACCGATTTCAATTTTTTTTTCACATTTATAATACATTGAATTATTTAATTCATAAAACCTTCATATTACCACAGGTGAAGTATCTCTTTAATAAGGCACATCTTGCATAGAACAATCAATCAAATAAACAATGAAACAATGCAACAACAAACATGCTGTCATGATACAGGTGTCTGGACAAATCCACAACTTCTACATTGTCGTTAGCAGGTCATTTTTCAAACAGAGCAAAGAAGGTTTGAGTGGTGCACCATCATCCATCCCCATCAGTACCTTCTGAATGAAGGTGAACGTGTTAACAAGCTTCTTTGGGTAGTCCAGATGCAAAGCATAAACCAGCCCAAACAGTAACACATGCGCTTCGCAAACGTGGCAATGTCCATCATAACCAACTCATCTTCCACCACACCATGGCTGTGCTTGCAGGACTGAAGTGAACTGGAGATGTACTTCTCTCTGTGACCACTGTGAGAATACCAACAGGAGTGTCACTGATGTCTGGTTCCTCCGATTCGTCTCTCTGGAAAATGCAAATGAGGGTTCAAATATGGTTAGCTTGCATGAATCAGACAACTGCATGTCCGCACTCAGCAAGAACATGGATAGGTATTTCACAATAGAGTCATAATGCAAAAGTACAATGGTAAGTATTTCTGAACACTTTTCTACAGCTTCCCACTCAACAACTAAGTATACGACTAAGTATTACACAATAACGTGAGTGAGTGAGTGAGTGAGTGCGTGCGTGCGTGCGTGCGTGAGTGAGTGAGTGAGTGTGTGTGTGAGTGACAAAGAAAGAGGAGTGTGTATGTGATGGTGAGAGAAAGAAGCCTTAAGGCCCTAATTACAACACCAAGGCACTTCAAAATAGCGCCAATGGTAAAAGGTGATTAGTGATGATGATATATAAATAATATATTAAGACTTACGTTCCAAGTCTTGAAAAACTGTGTGTCCTCTTCCCGCAGGTATACTGAGAGAGCACGAAGGGCAACAGCGCGTTTCATGTGGATATCATGCACACAAACAAAAACACATGAGAAAAAAACCAGGGGCACTTTGATGCCGACATACGACTTACTCTGCTAAATATGAACATGTTACAGGATAACTAAATGAGAACGAGTTAAAAGTGAAGGACTGCCCCTTGTATAGTAGTAGTATATAGTCATGATGGTGGTAGTAAATGCTGACAAACCTGGGAGCCAGCTGTTCCATGTGGATAGAATTTGGACAAAGTCCATTTAACTTTTTTCAACTCACATCAATGTCGTAATACTGTAGGATTGCTGGCAGTGCTCCTGCCACCCTTCCAGTACGAGCTGCCTTCTGTCTGTAAAGTCCTATGAGCTGTGGAATGTGCCGATCTAGTTCAGCATAAAACTGGTTCCGTAAATTTACGTTGGTGATCCTGTGGAACTCAGCACAGACCTACAAAATAACAATGACACACAGTATGTGATAGGCTGAGTAAAACACCAAAGAGAAATACCTCATAAACACTTTTGAGTCTGTTTTTTTTACCTGTGATTGGACCCGAAGGGCAGGCCATCTCTCCAGAAAGTCCTTCACCAATGGGTCTCCCTTAACAATTTCCTGACGACGAAGTGCAAAGGTTGTCTGCATGAGTTTCTCTATTGATTGAAGGTTTCTGTCGGCTCTATCAACTTCAGCTTTCATCTGTAGTCTAATTTCCTCCAAACGGTCCTCGTTTTGTCCACTTGGGAAGTTTGGTAGAAAGTTCACTTCAGCCTTTCTGGCTTTTTTAATGTTCGAGTGGGGATGTGCTTACTCAGGATTATTTTAGAGTCTTTCCGGAGCTCTCAAAAACACTGTTCCCCTCTTGCAAGACATGTTCAACTTCATACGAAAAAGTTGGGACAGGGAAAACATCAGGCCATGTTTTTTGCCGTTGGCTTACAGGCACATGAGGCAGGATATCTGTGTCCGAACTACCACATGAACTTCGATCACCTTCTGATCCAACAACTCTAAGCGTGCTCTTCTCTGGCAGGTCTTCTATGTCAATCAAACAGCAGAGCACTCCTCCGAAGTCCGGATCCTCATACTGTAACGTGAATTCAAAGTCTTACCTTTGTCTTTCAAGATGCCAATGAGCTCATCAACTGATGTTGGCCTCTCATTCAAAGTCACTTTCACAGCCACATCAGTGGCTATGTAGACACGAAGAATGTACTTTGGGGGCATGGCCATCAGCTGAAAATCAAGAGAGAACAGTTAACCAATTTTGTAGGGAATGAAACAACATAACTTATTCTGAAAAATCATCTCTACACATTCATTCACACAATCAAAAACTTAGAATGAAAGAATTTAGATATTTGATTTAGATAAAACATTACTTACATCTTAAAATCAACTCAATATTCAGCTGCTTTGTAGTTTGAGCTACGGTATAAAGGTATCAATTACTTTCTGTGCAGCTGTATGAAGCGCTTGGGTGTCAACAGAAGTGATCCTTAACATGGTACGCAGAGAGTGGTGAGCTGTCATTAAGCTTGAATATGTTGTTGACAGTTAAATTTCCAGGGTAAAGTTTGTACGATCTCAAGTGTTCAATGTAACATGACTTGTGCTCCCTGCATAGAAACATTACATCACTGTTAAAGGCACCCAGTGCAACTTTATGTAAACATTCAATGAAAAATAAACATTCAATTTCTAGTCTTTTTTACACGTAGTAAGTTTCAATAACTCCATACCATTACATATCGACATTCAAGGAGCAAAGATGAGACGTCGTTGTGTGGTGAGAACTGATAGAAAATCGTAAACAACAACAATCGCCGGTGGGGAGAAGCCATTTTTCCATTGACTGGAAGCCTGCATTATTTATTGTAGGTTACAAAAAATAAAGAAAATGGCGGCATTGTTGTTGTTATCGATTTTGTATCAGTTCTCACCACACAACGACGTCTCATCTTCGCTGCTTAAATGTCGGTATGTAATGGTATGGAGTTATTGAAACTTACTACGTGTAAAAAAGACTAGAAATTGAATGTTTATTTTTAAGCCTCGAAAGTTGCACTGGGTGCCTTTAACAAGTAGGATCTGCTTAATCCTGCTAAACGGAGGCAGTCCTCCCTCTTGTCCCACAGATACAAAGCTCCCAACATCATAAATGGTGCCATCCAAAGTGATGTTTGACGCGCTGTATATCATAGGCCTACTGCTGTTTTTGGTCTAATGTACTGTTTTGCAACATCTGGAAGTACTGAGACCAAGACTGAAAAGACATTTGATGCCTGCTGGTGTGGTTTAACCCTAACTCACAAAAGTAAATAAAAATAAAACCACACACGAGCGCGCAAATCAACCACTTGCTTCACACTCGCACTCTGGGGAAGAGCCTGCTAGTTTGTGCACACCCCTTGCGCAGTTGTTTTCTCAACCACACGTGAGACGTTGTTTGACATGCTGGATATCGTCAGAAAGGTCTTTTCACTGGCTATTAGGATATCTAAGGCCCGTCCCCAACCCTTGCTGTCTGCTTGTGTAGCTGTCAATCAAAGCATACATGCCCCGTTTTGATAGTGATCGCCTCATTGGCTTGTAAGGCTTGTAAACAAGGAAGTATTGGTCTTACAGACATGTGTGAGGGGGCTCTATGTCACCGTGAGACCCTGGCGAACAAAGTGGATTCCATGAATCAGAGACAATAGCGGAATTCAAACCCTGAATCGCAGCTTTCTACAAAAAAACCTTGCAGCGTTTCGGTTTTCTATTTTCCGGCTGCTTTGTATAAGATGGCTTGTGCATATACACAATGTAATTAGACAAAAATAATATTGATATTCGCTTTCTGCGGACTCTTATGAACATTTCAAGACCCAACATGAAGTATCAACTCATTGCTAAGGATATCCAGAATGACGATTAAGTTAGAATGCACCAAGGGAGGAGGAGGGCGAGGGGGGCTA